>NW_028115596.1:0-56385 GCF_964273445.1 Streptopelia decaocto | reverse complement strand
CCATTCCCATTGAAACTTTTCCAATCCCTCTCAAAATTGTTGAAATTCTCTTGAAGCTTTTAAAATTCTCTCTAGAATTTTCAAAATCCACTTCAACATGTTTACAATTTCACGTCAAAAAATTGCTAAAATTCCAGTTGAAATTTTTTCAAAGTCCCTTAAAAATTTTCCAATTTTTTGTCCCAATTCTTCCCATTCCCATTGAAACTTTTCAAATCCCTCTCAAATTTGTTGAAATTCTCTTGAAGCTTTTAAAATTTTCTCTAGAATTTTCAAAATCCATGGCCACATGTTTACAATTTCACATAAAAAATGGCTAAAATTCCAGTTGAAATTTTTTCAAAGTCCCTTAAAAATTTTCCAATTTTTGTCCCAATTCTTCCCATTCCCATTGAAACTTTTCAAATCCCTCTCAAAATTGTTGAAATTCTCTTGAAGCTTTTAAAATTCTCTCTAGAATTTTCAAAATCCATGGCCACATGTTTACAATTTCACGTCAAAAAAATGGCTAAAATTCCAGTTGAAATTCTTTCAAAGTCCCTTAAAAATTTTCCAATTTTTGTCCCAATTCTTCCCATTCCCATTGAAACTTTTCCAATCCCTCTCAAAATTGTTGAAATTCTCTTGAAGCTTTTAAAATTCTCTCTAGAATTTTCGAAATCCATGTCCACATGTTTACAATTTCACGTCAAAAAATGGCTAAAATTCCAGTTGAAATTTTTTCAAAGTCCCTTAAAAATTTTCCAATTTTTGTCCCAATTCTTCCCATTCCCATTGAAACTTTTCAAATCCCTCTCAAAATTGTTGAAATTCTGTTGAAGCTTTTAAAATTCTCTCTAGAATTTTCAAAATCCATGGCCACATGTTTACAATTTCACGTCAAAAAATTGCTAAAATTCCAGTTGAAATTTTTTCAAAGTCCCTTAAAAATTTTCCAATTTTTGTCCCAATTCTTCCCATTCCCATTGAAACT
Organism: Streptopelia decaocto; assembly: GCF_964273445.1. Lineage (NCBI taxonomy): Eukaryota > Metazoa > Chordata > Aves > Columbiformes > Columbidae > Streptopelia > Streptopelia decaocto. Next base: position 55,412 of record NW_028115596.1, on the reverse strand, counting down.
TTTCAAATCCCTCTCAAAATTGTTGAAATTCTCTTGAAGCTTTTAAAATTCTCTCTAGAATTTTCAAAATCCATGGCCACATGTTTACAATTTCACATAAAAAAATGGCTAAAATTCCAGTTGAAATTTTTTCAAAGTCCCTTAAAAATTTTCCAATTTTTGTCCCAATTCTTCCCATTCCCATTGAAACTTTTCAAATCCCTCTCAAAATTGTTGAAATTCTCTTGAAGCTTTTAAAAGTCTCTCTAGAATTTTCAAAATCCATGGCCACATGTTTACAATTTCACATAAAAAAATTGCTAAAATTAAAGTTGAAATTTTTTCAAAGTCCCTTAAAAATTTTCCAATTTTTGTCCCAATTCTTCCCATTCCCATTGAAACTTTTCAAATCCCTCTCAAAATTGTTGAAATTCTCTTGAAGCTTTTAAAATTCTCTCTAGAATTTTCAAAATCCATGGCCACATGTTTACAATTTCACATAAAAAAATGGCTAAAATTCCAGTTGAAATTTTTTCAAAGTCCCTTAAAAATTTTCCAATTTTTGTCCCAATTCTTCCCATTCCCATTGAAACTTTTCAAATCCCTCTCAAAATTGTTGAAATTCTGTTGAAGCTTTTAAAATTCTCTCTAGAATTTTCAAAATCCATGGCCACATGTTTACAATTTCACGTCAAAAAATGGCTAAAATTCCAGTTGAAATTTTTTCAAAGTCCCTTAAAAATTTTCCAATTTTTGTCCCAATTCTTCCCATTCCCATTGAAACTTTTCAAATCCCTCTCAAAATTGTTGAAATTCTGTTGAAGCTTTTAAAATTCTCTCTAGAATTTTCAAAATCCATGGCCACATGTTTACAATTTCACGTCATAAAAATGCTAAAATTCCAGTTGAAATTTTTTCAAAGTCCCTTCAAAATTTTCCAATTTTTGTCCCAATTCTTCCCATTCCCATTGAAACTTTTCAAATCCCTCTCAAAATTGTTGAAATTCTCTTGAAGCTTTTAAAATTCTCTCTAGAATTTTCAAAATCCATGTCCACATGTTTACAATTTCACATAAAAAAATGGCTAAAATTCCAGTTGAAATTTTTTCAAAGTCCCTTAAAAATTTTCCAATTTTTGTCCCAATTCTTCCCATTCCCATTGAAACTTTTCAAATCCCTCTCAAAATTGTTGAAATTCTCTTGAAGCTTTTAAAATTCTCTCTAGAATTTTCAAAAGCCATGGCCACATGTTTACAATTTCACATAAAAAAATTGCTAAAATTCCAGTTGAAATTTTTTCAAAGTCCCTTAAAAATTTTCCAATTTTTGTCCCAATTCTTCCCATTCCCATTGAAACTTTTCAAATCCCTCTCAAAATTGTTGAAATTCTGTTGAAGCTTTTAAAATTCTCTCTAGAATTTTCAAAATCCATGGCCACATGTTTACAATTTCACATAAAAAAATGGCTAAAATTCCAGTTGAAATTTTTTCAAAGTCCCTTAAAAATTTTCCAATTTTTGTCCCAATTCTTCCCATTCCCATTGAAACTTTTCAAATCCCTCTCAAAATTGTTGAAATTCTCTTGAAGCTTTTAAAATTCTCTCTAGAATTTTCAAAATCCATGGCCACATGTTTACAATTTCACATAAAAAAATTGCTAAAATTCCAGTTGAAATTTTTTCAAAGTCCCTTACAAATTTTCCAATTTTTGTCCCAATTCTTCCCATTCCCATTGAAACTTTTCAAATCCCTCTCAAAATTGTTGAAATTCTCTTGAAGCTTTTAAAATTCTCTCTAGAATTTTCAAAATCCATGGCCACATGTTTACAATTTCACATAAAAAAATTGCTAAAATTCCAGTTGAAATTTTTTCAAAGTCCCTTAAAAATTTTCCAATTTTTGTCCCAATTCTTCCCATTCCCATTGAAACTTTTCAAATCCCTCTCAAAATTGTTGAAATTCTCTTGAAGCTTTTAAAATTCTCTCTAGAATTTTCAAAATCCATGGCCACATGTTTACAATTTCACGTCATAAAAATGCTAAAATTCCAGTTGAAATTTTTTCAAAGTCCCTTAAAAATTTTCCAATTTTTGTCCCAATTCTTCCCATTCCCATTGAAACTTTTCAAATCCCTCTCAAAATTGTTGAAATTCTCTTGAAGCTTTTAAAATTCTCTCTAGAATTTTCAAAATCCATGTCCACATGTTTACAATTTCACATAAAAAAATTGCTAAAATTCCAGTTGAAATTTTTTCAAAGTCCCTTAAAAATTTTCCAATTTTTGTCCCAATTCTTCCCATTCCCATTGAAACTTTTCAAATCCCTCTCAAAATTGTTGAAATTCTCTTGAAGCTTTTAAAATTCTCTCTAGAATTTTCGAAATCCATGGCCACATGTTTACAATTGGCCACATGTTTACAATTTCACGTCAAAAAATGGCTAAAATTCCAGTTGAAATTTTTTCAAAGTCCCTTAAAAATTTTCCAATTTTTGTCCCAATTCTTCCCATTCCCATTGAAACTTTTCAAATCCCTCTCAAAATTGTTGAAATTCTCTTGAAGCTTTTAAAATTCTCTCTAGAATTTTCAAAATCCATGGCCACATGTTTACAATTTCACATAAAAAAATTGCTAAAATTCCAGTTGAAATTTTTCAAAGTCCCTTAAAAATTTTCCAATTTTTGTCCCAATTCTTCCCATTCCCATTGAAACTTTTCAAATCCCTCTCAAAATTGTTGAAATTCTGTTGAAGCTTTTAAAATTCTCTCTAGAATTTTCAAAATCCATGGCCACATGTTTACAATTTCACGTCAAAAAATTGCTAAAATTCCAGTTGAAATTTTTTCAAAGTCCCTTAAAAATTTTCCAATTTTTGTCCCAATTCTTCCCATTCCCATTGAAACTTTTCAAATCCCTCTCAAAATTGTTGAAATTCTCTTGAAGCTTTTAAAATAGAATCCATGGCCACATGTTTACAATTTCACATAAAAAAATTGCTAAAATTCCAGTTGAAATTTTTTCAAAGTCCCTTAAAAATTTTCCAATTTTTGTCCCAATTCTTCCCATTCCCATTGAAACTTTTCAAATCCCTCTCAAAATTGTTGAAATTCTGTTGAAGCTTTTAAAATTCTCTCTAGAATTTTCAAAATCCATGGCCACATGTTTACAATTTCACGTCAAAAAATGGCTAAAATTCCAGTTGAAATTTTTTCAAAGTCCCTTAAAAATTTTCCAATTTTTGTCCCAATTCTTCCCATTCCCATTGAAACTTTTCAAATCCCTCTCAAAATTGTTGAAATTCTGTTGAAGCTTTTAAAATTCTCTCTAGAATTTTCAAAATCCATGGCCACATGTTTACAATTTCACGTCAAAAAAATGGCTAAAATTCCAGTTGAAATTTTTTCAAAGTCCCTTAAAAATTTTCCAATTTTTGTCCCAATTCTTCCCATTCCCATTGAAACTTTTCAAATCCCTCTCAAAATTGTTGAAATTCTGTTGAAGCTTTTAAAATTCTCTCTAGAATTTTCAAAATCCATGGCCACATGTTTACAATTTCACGTCATAAAAATGCTAAAATTCCAGTTGAAATTTTTTCAAAGTCCCTTAAAAATTTTCCAATTTTTGTCCCAATTCTTCCCATTCCCATTGAAACTTTTCAAATCCCTCTCAAAATTGTTGAAATTCTCTTGAAGCTTTTAAAATTCTCTCTAGAATTTTCAAAATCCATGTCCACATGTTTACAATTTCACATAAAAAATTGCTAAAATTCCAGTTGACATTTTTTCAAAGTCCCTTAAAAATTTTCCAATTTTTGTCCCAATTCTTCCCATTCCCATTGAAACTTTTCAAATCCCTCTCAAAATTGTTGAAATTCTCTTGAAGCTTTTAAAATTCTCTCTAGAATTTTCAAAATCCATGGCCACATGTTTACAATTTCACGTCAAAAAAATGGCTAAAATTCCAGTTGAAATTCTTTCAAAGTCCCTTAAAAATTTTCCAATTTTTGTCCCAATTCTTCCCATTCCCATTGAAACTTTTCAAATCCCTCTCAAAATTGTTGAAATTCTCTTGAAGCTTTTAAAATTCTCTCTAGAATTTTCAAAATCCATGTCCACATGTTTACAATTTCACGTCAAAAATGGCTAAAATTCCAGTTGAAATTTTTTCAAAGTCCCTTAAAAATTTTCCAATTTTTGTCCCAATTCTTCCCATTCCCATTGAAACTTTTCAAATCCCTCTCAAAATTGTTGAAATTCTCTTGAAGCTTTTAAAATTCTCTCTAGAATTTTCAAAATCCATGGCCACATGTTTACAATTTCACGTCAAAAAATGGCTAAAATTCCAGTTGAAATTTTTTCAAAGTCCCTTAAAAATTTTCCAATTTTTGTCCCAATTCTTCCCATTCCCATTGAAACTTTTCAAATCCCTCTCAAAATTGTTGAAATTCTCTTGAAGCTTTTAAAATTCTCTCTAGAATTTTCAAAATCCATGTCCACATGTTTACAATTTCACATAAAAAAATTGCTAAAATTCCAGTTGACATTTTTTCAAAGTCCCTTAAAAATTTTCCAATTTTTGTCCCAATTCTTCCCATTCCCATTGAAACTTTTCAAATCCCTCTCAAAATTGTTGAAATTCTCTTGAAGCTTTTAAAATTCTCTCTAGAATTTTCAAAATCCATGTCCACATGTTTACAATTTCACATAAAAAAATTGCTAAAATTAAAGATGAAATTTTTTCAAAGTCCCTTAAAAATTTTCCAATTTTTGTCCCAATTCTTCCCATTCCCATTGAAACTTTTCAAATCCCTCTCAAAATTGTTTGAAATTCTCTTGAAGCTTTTAAAATTCTCTCTAGAATTTTCAAAATCCATGGCCACATGTTTACAATTTCACATAAAAAATTGCTAAAATTCCAGTTGAAATTTTTTCAAAGTCCCTTAAAAATTTTCCAATTTTTGTCCCAATTCTTCCCATTCCCATTGAAACTTTTCAAATCCCTCTCAAAATTGTTGAAATTCTCTTGAAGCTTTTAAAATTCTCTCTAGAATTTTCAAAATCCATGGCCACATGTTTACAATTTCACGTCAAAAAAATGCTAAAATTCCAGTTGAAATTTTTTCAAAGTCCCTTAAAAATTTTCCAATTTTTGTCCCAATTCTTCCCATTCCCATTGAAACTTTTCAAATCCCTCTCAAAATTGTTGAAATTCTCTTGAAGCTTTTAAAATTCTCTCTAGAATTTTCAAAATCCATGGCCACATGTTTACAATTTCACATAAAAAAATTGCTAAAATTCCAGTTGAAATTTTTTCAAAGTCCCTTAAAAATTTTCCAATTTTTGTCCCAATTCTTCCCATTCCCATTGAAACTTTTCAAATCCCTCTCAAAATTGTTGAAATTCTCTTGAAGCTTTTAAAATTCTCTCTAGAATTTTCAAAATCCATGGCCACATGTTTACAATTTCACGTCATAAAAATGCTAAAATTCCAGTTGAAATTTTTTCAAAGTCCCTTAAAAATTTTCCAATTTTTGTCCCAATTCTTCCCATTCCCATTGAAACTTTTCAAATCCCTCTCAAAATTGTTGAAATTCTCTTGAAGCTTTTAAAATTCTCTCTAGAATTTTCAAAATCCATGGCCACATGTTTACAATTTCACATCAAAAAATTGCTAAAATTCCAGTTGAAATTTTTTCAAAGTCCCTTAAAAATTTTCCAATTTTTGTCCCAATTCTTCCCATTCCCATTGAAACTTTTCAATCCCTCTCAAAATTGTTGAAATTCTGTTGAAGCTTTTAAAATTCTCTCTAGAATTTTCAAAATCCACTTCAACATGTTTACAATTTCACGTCAAAAAATTGCTAAAATTCCAGTTGAAATTTTTTCAAAGTCCCTTAAAAATTTTCCAATTTTTGTCCCAATTCTTCCCATTCCCATTGAAACTTTTCAAATCCCTCTCAAAATTGTTGAAATTCTCTTGAAGCTTTTAAAAGTCTCTCTAGAATTTTCAAAATCCATGTCCACATGTTTACAATTTCACGTCAAAATTGCTAAAATTCCAGTTGAAATTTTTTCAAAGTCCCTTAAAAATTTTCCAATTTTTGTCCCAATTCTTCCCATTCCCATTGAAACTTTTCAAATCCCTCTCAAAATTGTTGAAATTCTCTTGAAGCTTTTAAAATTCTCTCTAGAATTTTCAAAATCCATGGCCACATGTTTACAATTTCACGTCAAAAAATGGCTAAAATTCCAGTTGAAATTTTTTCAAAGTCCCTTAAAAATTTTCCAATTTTTGTCCCAATTCTTCCCATTCCCATTGAAACTTTTCCAATCCCTCTCAAAATTGTTGAAATTCTCTTGAAGCTTTTAAAATTCTCTCTAGAATTTTCAAAATCCACTTCAACATGTTTACAATTTCACGTCAAAAAATGGCTAAAATTCCAGTTGAAATTTTTTCAAAGTCCCTTAAACTTTTCCAATTTTTGTCCCAATTCTTCCCATTCCCATTGAAACTTTTCAAATCCCTCTCAAAATTGTTGAAATTCTGTTGAAGCTTTTAAAATTCTCTCTAGAATTTTCAAAATCCATGGCCACATGTTTACAATTTCACGTAAAAAAGTTGCTGAAATTCCAGTTGAAATTTTTTCAAAGTCCCTTAAAAATTTTCCAATTTTTGTCCCAATTCTTCCCATTCCCATTGAAACTTTTCAAATCCCTCTCAAAATTGTTGAAATTCTCTTGAAGCTTTTAAAATTCTCTCTAGAATTTTCAAAATCCATGGCCACATGTTTACAATTTCACATAAAAAAATTGCTAAAATTCCAGTTGAAATTTTTTCAAAGTCCCTTAAAAATTTTCCAATTTTTGTCCCAATTCTTCCCATTCCCATTGAAACTTTTCAAATCCCTCTCAAAATTGTTGAAATTCTCTTGAAGCTTTTAAAATTCTCTCTAGAATTTTCAAAATCCATGGCCACATGTTTACAATTTCACGTCATAAAAATGCTAAAATTCCAGTTGAAATTTTTCAAAGTCCCTTAAAAATTTTCCAATTTTTGTCCCAATTCTTCCCATTCCCATTGAAACTTTTCAAATCCCTCTCAAAATTGTTGAAATTCTCTTGAAGCTTTTAAAATTCTCTCTAGAATTTTCAAAATCCATGGCCACATGTTTACAATTTCACATAAAAAAATTGCTAAAATTCCAGTTGAAATTTTTTCAAAGTCCCTTAAAAATTTTCCAATTTTTGTCCCAATTCTTCCCATTCCCATTGAAACTTTTCAAATCCCTCTCAAAATTGTTGAAATTCTCTTGAAGCTTTTAAAATTCTCTCTAGAATTTTCAAAATCCATGGCCACATGTTTACAATTTCATGTCAAAAAATGGCTAAAATTCCAGTTGAAATTTTTTCAAAGTCCCTTTAAATTTTTCCAATTTTTGTCCCAATTCTTCCCATTCCCATTGAAACTTTTCCAATCCCTCTCAAAATTGTTGAAATTCTCTTGAAGCTTTTAAAATTCTCTCTAGAATTTTCAAAATCCATGTCCACATGTTTACGATTTCACGTCAAAAATGGCTAAAATTCCAGTTGAAATTTTTTCAAAGTCCCTTAAAAATTTTCCAATTTTTGTCCCAATTCTTCCCATTCCCATTGAAACTTTTCAAATCCCTCTCAAAATTGTTGAAATTCTCTTGAAGCTTTTAAAATTCTCTCTAGAATTTTCAAAATCCATGTCCACATGTTTACAATTTCACGTCAAAATTGCTAAAATTCCAGTTGAAATTTTTTCAAAGTCCTTTAAAAATTTTCCAATTTTTGTCCCAATTCTTCCCATTCCCATTGAAACTTTTCAAATCCCTCTCAAAATTGTTGAAATTCTCTTGAAGCTTTTAAAATTCTCTCTAGAATTTTCAAAATCCATGGCCACATGTTTACAATTTCACATAAAAAAATTGCTAAAATTCCAGTTGAAATTTTTTCAAAGTCCCTTAAAAATTTTCCAATTTTTGTCCCAATTCTTCCCATTCCCATTGAAACTTTTCAAATCCCTCTCAAAATAGTTGAAATTCTGTTGAAGCTTTTAAAATTCTCTCTAGAATTTTCCAAATCCACTTCAACATGTTTACAATTTCACGTCAAAAAATTGCTAAAATTCCAGTTGAAATTTTTTCAAAGTCCCTTAAAAATTTTCCAATTTTTGTCCCAATTCTTCCCATTCCCATTGAAACTTTTCAAATCCCTCTCAAAATTGTTGAAATTCTCTTGAAGCTTTTAAAATTCTCTCTAGAATTTTCAAAATCCATGTCCACATGTTTACAATTTCACGTAAAAAAATTGCTAAAATTCCAGTTGAAATTTTTTCAAAGTCCCTTAAAAATTTTCCAATTTTTGTCCCAATTCTTCCCATTCCCATTGAAACTTTTCAAATCCCTCTCAAAATTGTTGAAATTCTCTTGAAGCTTTTAAAATTCTCTCTAGAATTTTCAAAATCCATGGCCACATGTTTACAATTTCACGTAAAAAAATGGCTAAAATTCCAGTTGAAATTTTTTCAAAGTCCCTTAAAAATTTTCCAATTTTTGTCCCAATTCTTCCCATTCCCATTGAAACTTTTCAAATCCCTCTCAAAATTGTTGAAATTCTCTTGAAGCTTTTAAAATTCTCTCTAGAATTTTCAAAATCCATGGCCACATGTTTACAATTTCACGTCAAAAAATTGCTAAAATTCCAGTTGAAATTTTTTCAAAGTCCCTTAAAAATTTTCCAATTTTTGTCCCAATTCTTCCCATTCCCATTGAAACTTTTCAAATCCCTCTCAAAATTGTTGAAATTCTCTTGAAGCTTTTAAAATTCTCTCTAGAATTTTCAAAATCCATGTCCACATGTTTACAATTTCACTTCAAAAAATGGCTAAAATTCCAGTTGAAATTTTTTCAAAGTCCCTTAAAAATTTTCCAATTTTTGTCCCAATTCTTCCCATTCCCATTGAAACTTTTCAAATCCCTCTCAAAATTGTTGAAATTCTCTTGAAGCTTTTAAAAGTCTCTCTAGAATTTTCAAATCCATGTCCACATGTTTACAATTTCACGTCAAAATTGCTAAAATTCCAGTTGAAATTTTTTCAAAGTCCCTTAAAAATTTTCCAATTTTTGTCCCAATTCTTCCCATTCCCATTGAAACTTTTCAAATCCCTCTCAAAATTGTGTAAATTCTCTTGAAGCTTTTAAAATTCTCTCTAGAATTTTCAAAATCCATGTCCACAAGTTTACAATTTCACGTCAAAAAATTGCTAAAATTCCAGTTGAAATTTTTTCAAAGTCCCTTAAAAATTTTCCAATTTTTGTCCCAATTCTTCCCATTCCCATTGAAACTTTTCAAATCCCTCTCAAAATTGTTGAAATTCTCTTGAAGCTTTTAAAAGTCTCTCTAGAATTTTCAAAATCCATGTCCACATGTTTACAATTTCACGTCAAAAATTGCTAAAATTCCAGTTGAAATTTTTTCAAAGTCCCTTAAAAATTTTCCAATTTTTGTCCCAATTCTTCCCATTCCCATTGAAACTTTTCAAATCCCTCTCAAAATTGTTGAAATTCTCTTGAAGCTTTTAAAATTCTCTCCTAGAATTTTCAAAATCCATGGCCACATGTTTACAATTTCATGTCAAAAAATGGCTAAAATTCCAGTTGAAATTTTTTCAAAGTCCCTTTAAATTTTTCCAATTTTTGTCCCAATTCTTCCCATTCCCATTGAAACTTTTCCAATCCCTCTCAAAATTGTTGAAATTCTCTTGAAGCTTTTAAAATTCTCTCTAGAATTTCAAAATCCATGTCCACATGTTTACGATTTCACGTCAAAAAATGGCTAAATTCCAGTTGAAATTTTTTCAAAGTCCCTTAAAAATTTTCCAATTTTTGTCCCAATTCTTCCCATTCCCATTGAAACTTTTCAAATCCCTCTCAAAATTGTTGAAATTCTCTTGAAGCTTTTAAAAGTCTCTCTAGAATTTTCAAAATCCATGTCCACATGTTTACAATTTCACGTCAAAATTGCTAAAATTCCAGTTGAAATTTTTTCAAAGTCCTTTAAAAATTTTCCAATTTTGTCCCAATTCTTCCCATTCCCATTGAAACTTTTCAAATCCCTCTCAAAATTGTTGAAATTCTGTTGAAGATTTTAAAATTCTCTCTAGAATTTTCAAAATCCACTTCAACATGTTTACAATTTCACGTAAAAAAATTGCTAAAATTCCAGTTGAAATTTTTTCAAAGTCCCTTAAAAATTTTCCAATTTTTGTCCCAATTCTTCCCATTCCCATTGAAACTTTTCAAATCCCTCTCAAAATTGTTGAAATTCTCTTGAAGCTTTTAAAAGTCTCTCTAGAATTTTCAAATCCATGTCCACATGTTTACAATTTCACGTCAAAATTGCTAAAATTCCAGTTGAAATTTTTTCAAAGTCCCTTAAAAATTTTCCAATTTTGTCCCAATTCTTCCCATTCCCATTGAAACTTTTCAAATCCCTCTCAAAATTGTTGAAATTCTCTTGAAGCTTTTAAAATTCTCTCTAGAATTTTCAAAATCCATGTCCACATGTTTACAATTTCATGTCAAAAAATGGCTAAAATTCCAGTTGAAATTTTTTCAAAGTCCCTTAAAAATTTTCCAATTTTTGTCCCAATTCTTCCCATTCCCATTGAAACTTTTCCAATCCCTCTCAAAATTGTAGAAATTCTCTTGAAGCTTTTAAAATTCTCTCTAGAATTTTCAAAATCCATGTCCACATGTTTACGATTTCACGTCAAAAAATGGCTAAAATTCCAGTTGAAATTTTTTCAAAGTTCCTTTAAATTTTCCAATTTTTGTCCCAATTCTTCCCATTCCCATTGAAACTTTTCAAATCCCTCTCAAAATTGTTGAAATTCTCTTGAAGCTTTTAAAATTCTCTCTAGAATTTTCAAAATCCATGGCCACATGTTTACAATTTCACATAAAAAAATTGCTAAAATTCCAGTTGAAATTTTTCAAAGTCCCTTAAAAATTTTCCAATTTTTGTCCCAATTCTTCCCATTCCCATTGAAACTTTTCAAATCCCTCTCAAAATAGTTGAAATTCTGTTGAAGCTTTTAAAATTCTCTCTAGAATTTTCCAAATCCACTTCAACATGTTTACAATTTCACGTCAAAAAATTGCTAAAATTCCAGTTGAAATTTTTTCAAAGTCCCTTAAAAATTTTCCAATTTTTGTCCCAATTCTTCCCATTCCCATTGAAACTTTTCAAATCCCTCTCAAAATTGTTGAAATTCTCTTGAAGCTTTTAAAATTCTCTCTAGAATTTTCAAAATCCATGTCCACATGTTTACAATTTCACGTAAAAAAATTGCTAAAATTCCAGTTGAAATTTTTTCAAAGTCCCTTAAAAATTTTCCAATTTTTGTCCCAATTCTTCCCATTCCCATTGAAACTTTTCAAATCCCTCTCAAAATTGTTGAAATTCTCTTGAAGCTTTTAAAATTCTCTCTAGAATTTTCAAAATCCATGGCCACATGTTTTACAATTTCACGTAAAAAATGGCTAAAATTCCAGTTGAAATTTTTTCAAAGTCCCTTAAAAATTTTCCAATTTTTGTCCCAATTCTTCCCATTCCCATTGAAACTTTTCAAATCCCTCTCAAAATTGTTGAAATTCTCTTGAAGCTTTTAAAATTCTCTCTAGAATTTTCAAAATCCATGGCCACATGTTTACAATTTCACGTCAAAAAATTGCTAAAATTCCAGTTGAAATTTTTTCAAAGTCCCTTAAAAATTTTCCAATTTTTGTCCCAATTCTTCCCATTCCCATTGAAACTTTTCAAATCCCTCTCAAAATTGTTGAAATTCTCTTGAAGCTTTTAAAATTCTCTCTAGAATTTTCAAAATCCATGTCCACATGTTTACAATTTCACTTCAAAAAATGGCTAAAATTCCAGTTGAAATTTTTTCAAAGTCCCTTAAAAATTTTCCAATTTTTGTCCCAATTCTTCCCATTCCCATTGAAACTTTTCAAATCCCTCTCAAAATTGTTGAAATTCTCTTGAAGCTTTTAAAAGTCTCTCTAGAATTTTCAAAATCCATGTCCACATGTTTACAATTTCACGTCAAAATTGCTAAAATTCCAGTTGAAATTTTTTCAAAGTCCCTTAAAAATTTTCCAATTTTTGTCCCAATTCTTCCCATTCCCATTGAAACTTTTCAAATCCCTCTCAAAATTGTGTAAATTCTCTTGAAGCTTTTAAATTCTCTCTAGAATTTTCAAAATCCATGTCCACAAGTTTACAATTTCACGTCAAAAAATTGCTAAAATTCCAGTTGAAATTTTTTCAAAGTCCCTTAAAAATTTTCCAATTTTTGTCCCAATTCTTCCCATTCCCATTGAAACTTTTCAAATCCCTCTCAAAATTGTTGAAATTCTCTTGAAGCTTTTAAAAGTCTCTCTAGAATTTTCAAAATCCATGTCCACATGTTTACAATTTCACGTCAAAATTGCTAAAATTCCAGTTGAAATTTTTTCAAAGTCCCTTAAAAATTTTCCAATTTTTGTCCCAATTCTTCCCATTCCCATTGAAACTTTTCAAATCCCTCTCAAAATTGTTGAAATTCTCTTGAAGCTTTTAAAATTCTCTCTAGAATTTTCAAAATCCATGGCCACATGTTTACAATTTCATGTCAAAAAATGGCTAAAATTCCAGTTGAAATTTTTTCAAAGTCCCTTAAAAATTTTCCAATTTTTGTCCCAATTCTTCCCATTCCCATTGAAACTTTTCCAATCCCTCTCAAAATTGTAGAAATTCTCTTGAAGCTTTTAAAATTCTCTCTAGAATTTTCAAAATCCATGTCCACATGTTTACGATTTCACGTCAAAAAATGGCTAAAATTCCAGTTGAAATTTTTTCAAAGTCCTTTAAATTTTTCCAATTTTTGTCCCAATTCTTCCCATTCCCATTGAAACTTTTCAAATCCCTCTCAAAATTGTTGAAATTCTCTTGAAGCTTTTAAAATTCTCTCTAGAATTTTCAAAATCCACTTCAACATGTTTACAATTTCACGTCAAAAAATTGCTAAAATTCCAGTTGAAATTTTTTCAAAGTCCCTTAAAAATTTTCCAATTTTTGTCCCAATTCTTCCCATTCCCATTGAAACTTTTCAAATCCCTCTCAAAATTGTTGAAATTCTCTTGAAGCTTTTAAAAGTCTCTCTAGAATTTTCAAAATCCATGTCCACATGTTTACAATTTCACGTCAAAATTGCTAAAATTCCAGTTGAAATTTTTTCAAAGTCCTTTAAAAATTTTCCAATTTTTGTCCCAATTCTTCCCATTCCCATTGAAACTTTTCAAATCCCTCTCAAAATTGTTGAAATTCTGTTGAACCTTTTAAAATTCTCTCTAGAATTTTCAAAATCCACTTCAACATGTTTACAATTTCATGTCAAAAAATGGCTAAAATTCCAGTTGAAATTTTTTCAAAGTCCCTTAAAAATTTTCCAATTTTTGTCCCAATTCTTCCCATTCCCATTGAAACTTTTCCAATCCCTCTCAAAATTGTAGAAATTCTCTTGAAGCTTTTAAAATTCTCTCTAGAATTTTCAAAATCCATGTCCACATGTTTACGATTTCACGTCAAAAAATGGCTAAAATTCCAGTTGAAATTTTTTCAAAGTCCTTTAAATTTTTCCAATTTTTGTCCCAATTCTTCCCATTCCCATTGAAACTTTTCAAATCCCTCTCAAAATTGTTGAAATTCTCTTGAAGCTTTTAAAATTCTCTCTAGAATTTTCAAAATCCACTTCAACATGTTTACAATTTCACGTCAAAAAATTGCTAAAATTCCAGTTGAAATTTTTTCAAAGTCCCTTAAAAATTTTCCAATTTTTGTCCCAATTCTTCCCATTCCCATTGAAACTTTTCAACTCCCTCTCAAAATTGTTGAAATTCTCTTGAAGCTTTTAAAAGTCTCTCTAGAATTTTCAAAATCCATGTCCACATGTTTACAATTTCACGTCAAAATTGCTAAAATTCCAGTTGAAATTTTTTCAAAGTCCTTTAAAAATTTTCCAATTTTTGTCCCAATTCTTCCCATTCCCATTGAAACTTTTCAAATCCCTCTCAAAATTGTTGAAATTCTCTTGAAGCTTTTAAAATTCTCTCTAGAATTTTCAAAATCCATGGCCACATGTTTACAATTTCACATAAAAAAATGGCTAAAATTCCAGTTGAAATTTTTTCAAAGTCCCTTAAAAATTTTCCAATTTTTGTCCCAATTCTTCCCATTCCCATTGAAACTTTTCAAATCCCTCTCAAAATTGTTGAAATTCTCTTGAAGCTTTTAAAATTCTCTCTAGAATTTTCAAAATCCATGGCCACATGTTTACAATTTCACATAAAAAAATTGCTAAAATTCCAGTTGAAATTTTTTCAAAGTCCCTTAAAAATTTTCCAATTTTTGTCCCAATTCTTCCCATTCCCATTGAAACTTTTCAAATCCCTCTCAAAATTGTTGAAATTCTCTTGAAGCTTTTAAAATTCTCTCTAGAATTTTCAAAATCCACTTCAACATGTTTACAATTTCACGTAAAAAAATTGCTAAAATTCCAGTTGAAATTTTTTCAAAGTCCCTTAAAAATTTTCCAATTTTTGTCCCAATTCTTCCCATTCCCATTGAAACTTTTCAAATCCCTCTCAAAATTGTTGAAATTCTCTTGAAGCTTTTAAAAGTCTCTCTAGAATTTTCAAAATCCATGTCCACATGTTTACAATTTCACGTCAAAATTGCTAAAATTCCAGTTGAAATTTTTTCAAAGTCCCTTAAAAATTTTCCAATTTTTGTCCCAATTCTTCCCATTCCCATTGAAACTTTTCAAATCCCTCTCAAAATTGTTGAAATTCTGTTGAAGCTTTTAAAATTCTCTCTAGAATTTTCAAAATCCATGTCCACATGTTTACAATTTCATGTCAAAAAATGGCTAAAATTCCAGTTGAAATTTTTTCAAAGTCCCTTAAAAATTTTCCAATTTTTGTCCCAATTCTTCCCATTCCCATTGAAACTTTTCCAATCCCTCTCAAAATTGTAGAAATTCTCTTGAAGCTTTTAAAATTCTCTCTAGAATTTTCAAAATCCATGTCCACATGTTTACGATTTCACGTCAAAAAATGGCTAAAATTCCAGTTGAAATTTTTTCAAAGTCCTTTAAATTTTTCCAATTTTTGTCCCAATTCTTCCCATTCCCATTGAAACTTTTCAAATCCCTCTCAAAATTGTTGAAATTCTCTTGAAGCTTTTAAAATTCTCTCTAGAATTTTCAAAATCCACTTCAACATGTTTACAATTTCACGTCAAAAAATTGCTAAAATTCCAGTTGAAATTTTTTCAAAGTCCCTTAAAAATTTTCCAATTTTTGTCCCAATTCTTCCCATTCCCATTGAAACTTTTCAACTCCCTCTCAAAATTGTTGAAATTCTCTTGAAGCTTTTAAAAGTCTCTCTAGAATTTTCAAAATCCATGTCCACATGTTTACAATTTCACGTCAAAATTGCTAAAATTCCAGTTGAAATTTTTTCAAAGTCCTTTAAAAATTTTCCAATTTTTGTCCCAATTCTTCCCATTCCCATTGAAACTTTTCAAATCCCTCTCAAAATTGTTGAAATTCTCTTGAAGCTTTTAAAATTCTCTCTAGAATTTTCAAAATCCATGGCCACATGTTTACAATTTCACATAAAAAAATGGCTAAAATTCCAGTTGAAATTTTTTCAAAGTCCCTTAAAAATTTTCCAATTTATGTCCCAATTCTTCCCATTCCCATTGAAACTTTTCAAATCCCTCTCAAAATTGTTGAAATTCTCTTGAAGCTTTTAAAATTCTCTCTAGAATTTTCAAAATCCATGGCCACATGTTTACAATTTCACGTCAAAATTGCTAAAATTCCAGTTGAAATTTTTTCAAAGTCCCTTAAAAATTTTCCAATTTTTGTCCCAATTCTTCCCATTCCCATTGAAACTTTTCAAATCCCTCTCAAAATAGTTGAAATTCTCTTGAAGCTTTTAAAATTCTCTCTAGAATTTTCAAAATCCATGGCCACATGTTTACAATTTCACATAAAAAAATGGCTAAAATTCCAGTTGAAATTTTTTCAAAGTCCCTTAAAAATTTTCCAATTTATGTCCCAATTCTTCCCATTCCCATTGAAACTTTTCAAATCCCTCTCAAAATTGTTGAAATTCTCTTGAAGCTTTTAAAATTCTCTCTAGAATTTTCAAAATCCATGGCCACATGTTTACAATTTCACATAAAAAAATTGCTAAAATTCCAGTTGAAATTTTTTCAAAGTCCCTTAAAAATTTTCCAATTTTTGTCCCAATTCTTCCCATTCCCATTGAAACTTTTCAAATCCCTCTCAAAATTGTTGAAATTCTGTTGAAGCTTTTAAAATTCTCTCTAGAATTTTCAAAATCCACTTCAACATGTTTACAATTTCACGTCAAAAAATTGCTAAAATTCCAGTTGAAATTTTTTCAAAGTCCCTTAAAAATTTTCCAATTTTTGTCCCAATTCTTCCCATTCCCATTGAAACTTTTCAAATCCCTCTCAAAATTGTTGAAATTCTCTTGAAGCTTTTAAAATTCTCTCTAGAATTTTCAAAATCCATGTCCACATGTTTACAATTTCATGTCAAAAAATGGCTAAAATTCCAGTTGAAATTTTTTCAAAGTCCCTTAAAAATTTTCCAATTTTTGTCCCAATTCTTCCCATTCCCATTGAAACTTTTCAAATCCCTCTCAAAATTGTTGAAATTCTCTTGAAGCTTTTAAAATTCTCTCTAGAATTTTCAAAATCCATGTCCACATGTTTACAATTTCATGTCAAAAAATGGCTAAAATTCCAGTTGAAATTTTTTCAAAGTCCCTTAAAAATTTTCCAATTTTTGTCCCAATTCTTCCCATTCCCATTGAAACTTTTCCAATCCCTCTCAAAATTGTAGAAATTCTCTTGAAGCTTTTAAAATTCTCTCTAGAATTTTCAAAATCCATGTCCACATGTTTACGATTTCACGTCAAAAAATGGCTAAAATTCCAGTTGAAATTTTTTCAAAGTCCTTTAAATTTTTCCAATTTTTGTCCCAATTCTTCCCATTCCCATTGAAACTTTTCAAATCCCTCTCAAAATTGTTGAAATTCTCTTGAAGCTTTTAAAATTCTCTCTAGAATTTTCAAAATCCATGGCCACATGTTTACAATTTCACATAAAAAAATTGCTAAAATTCCAGTTGAAATTTTTTCAAAGTCCCTTAAAAATTTTCCAATTTTTGTCCCAATTCTTCCCATTCCCATTGAAACTTTTCAAATCCCTCTCAAAATAGTTGAAATTCTGTTGAAGCTTTTAAAATTCTCTCTAGAATTTTCCAAATCCACTTCAACATGTTTACAATTTCACGTCAAAAAATTGCTAAAATTCCAGTTGAAATTTTTTCAAAGTCCCTTAAAAATTTTCCAATTTTTGTCCCAATTCTTCCCATTCCCATTGAAACTTTTCAAATCCCTCTCAAAATTGTTGAAATTCTCTTGAAGCTTTTAAAATTCTCTCTAGAATTTTCAAAATCCATGTCCACATGTTTACAATTTCACGTAAAAAAATTGCTAAAATTCCAGTTGAAATTTTTTCAAAGTCCCTTAAAAATTTTCCAATTTTTGTCCCAATTCTTCCCATTCCCATTGAAACTTTTCAAATCCCTCTCAAAATTGTTGAAATTCTCTTGAAGCTTTTAAAATTCTCTCTAGAATTTTCAAAATCCATGGCCACATGTTTACAATTTCACGTAAAAAAATGGCTAAAATTCCAGTTGAAATTTTTTCAAAGTCCCTTAAAAATTTTCCAATTTTTGTCCCAATTCTTCCCATTCCCATTGAAACTTTTCAAATCCCTCTCAAAATTGTTGAAATTCTCTTGAAGCTTTTAAAATTCTCTCTAGAATTTTCAAAATCCATGGCCACATGTTTACAATTTCACGTCAAAAAATTGCTAAAATTCCAGTTGAAATTTTTTCAAAGTCCCTTAAAAATTTTCCAATTTTTGTCCCAATTCTTCCCATTCCCATTGAAACTTTTCAAATCCCTCTCAAAATTGTTGAAATTCTCTTGAAGCTTTTAAAATTCTCTCTAGAATTTTCAAAATCCATGTCCACATGTTTACAATTTCACTTCAAAAAATGGCTAAAATTCCAGTTGAAATTTTTTCAAAGTCCCTTAAAAATTTTCCAATTTTTGTCCCAATTCTTCCCATTCCCATTGAAACTTTTCAAATCCCTCTCAAAATTGTTGAAATTCTCTTGAAGCTTTTAAAAGTCTCTCTAGAATTTTCAAAATCCATGTCCACATGTTTACAATTTCACGTCAAAATTGCTAAAATTCCAGTTGAAATTTTTTCAAAGTCCCTTAAAAATTTTCCAATTTTTGTCCCAATTCTTCCCATTCCCATTGAAACTTTTCAAATCCCTCTCAAAATTGTGTAAATTCTCTTGAAGCTTTTAAAATTCTCTCTAGAATTTTCAAAATCCATGTCCACAAGTTTACAATTTCACGTCAAAAAATTGCTAAAATTCCAGTTGAAATTTTTTCAAAGTCCCTTAAAAATTTTCCAATTTTTGTCCCAATTCTTCCCATTCCCATTGAAACTTTTCAAATCCCTCTCAAAATTGTTGAAATTCTCTTGAAGCTTTTAAAAGTCTCTCTAGAATTTTCAAAATCCATGTCCACATGTTTACAATTTCACGTCAAAATTGCTAAAATTCCAGTTGAAATTTTTTCAAAGTCCCTTAAAAATTTTCCAATTTTTGTCCCAATTCTTCCCATTCCCATTGAAACTTTTCAAATCCCTCTCAAAATTGTTGAAATTCTCTTGAAGCTTTTAAAATTCTCTCTAGAATTTTCAAAATCCATGGCCACATGTTTACAATTTCATGTCAAAAAATGGCTAAAATTCCAGTTGAAATTTTTTCAAAGTCCCTTAAAAATTTTCCAATTTTTGTCCCAATTCTTCCCATTCCCATTGAAACTTTTCCAATCCCTCTCAAAATTGTAGAAATTCTCTTGAAGCTTTTAAAATTCTCTCTAGAATTTTCAAAATCCATGTCCACATGTTTACGATTTCACGTCAAAAAATGGCTAAAATTCCAGTTGAAATTTTTTCAAAGTCCTTTAAATTTTTCCAATTTTTGTCCCAATTCTTCCCATTCCCATTGAAACTTTTCAAATCCCTCTCAAAATTGTTGAAATTCTCTTGAAGCTTTTAAAATTCTCTCTAGAATTTTCAAAATCCACTTCAACATGTTTACAATTTCACGTCAAAAAATTGCTAAAATTCCAGTTGAAATTTTTTCAAAGTCCCTTAAAAATTTTCCAATTTTTGTCCCAATTCTTCCCATTCCCATTGAAACTTTTCAAATCCCTCTCAAAATTGTTGAAATTCTCTTGAAGCTTTTAAAAGTCTCTCTAGAATTTTCAAAATCCATGTCCACATGTTTACAATTTCACGTCAAAATTGCTAAAATTCCAGTTGAAATTTTTTCAAAGTCCTTTAAAAATTTTCCAATTTTTGTCCCAATTCTTCCCATTCCCATTGAAACTTTTCAAATCCCTCTCAAAATTGTTGAAATTCTGTTGAACCTTTTAAAATTCTCTCTAGAATTTTCAAAATCCACTTCAACATGTTTACAATTTCATGTCAAAAAATGGCTAAAATTCCAGTTGAAATTTTTTCAAAGTCCCTTAAAAATTTTCCAATTTTTGTCCCAATTCTTCCCATTCCCATTGAAACTTTTCCAATCCCTCTCAAAATTGTAGAAATTCTCTTGAAGCTTTTAAAATTCTCTCTAGAATTTTCAAAATCCATGTCCACATGTTTACGATTTCACGTCAAAAAATGGCTAAAATTCCAGTTGAAATTTTTTCAAAGTCCTTTAAATTTTTCCAATTTTTGTCCCAATTCTTCCCATTCCCATTGAAACTTTTCAAATCCCTCTCAAAATTGTTGAAATTCTCTTGAAGCTTTTAAAATTCTCTCTAGAATTTTCAAAATCCACTTCAACATGTTTACAATTTCACGTCAAAAAATTGCTAAAATTCCAGTTGAAATTTTTTCAAAGTCCCTTAAAAATTTTCCAATTTTTGTCCCAATTCTTCCCATTCCCATTGAAACTTTTCAACTCCCTCTCAAAATTGTTGAAATTCTCTTGAAGCTTTTAAAAGTCTCTCTAGAATTTTCAAAATCCATGTCCACATGTTTACAATTTCACGTCAAAATTGCTAAAATTCCAGTTGAAATTTTTTCAAAGTCCTTTAAAAATTTTCCAATTTTTGTCCCAATTCTTCCCATTCCCATTGAAACTTTTCAAATCCCTCTCAAAATTGTTGAAATTCTCTTGAAGCTTTTAAAATTCTCTCTAGAATTTTCAAAATCCATGGCCACATGTTTACAATTTCACATAAAAAAATGGCTAAAATTCCAGTTGAAATTTTTTCAAAGTCCCTTAAAAATTTTCCAATTTTTGTCCCAATTCTTCCCATTCCCATTGAAACTTTTCAAATCCCTCTCAAAATTGTTGAAATTCTCTTGAAGCTTTTAAAATTCTCTCTAGAATTTTCAAAATCCATGGCCACATGTTTACAATTTCACATAAAAAAATTGCTAAAATTCCAGTTGAAATTTTTTCAAAGTCCCTTAAAAATTTTCCAATTTTTGTCCCAATTCTTCCCATTCCCATTGAAACTTTTCAAATCCCTCTCAAAATTGTTGAAATTCTCTTGAAGCTTTTAAAATTCTCTCTAGAATTTTCAAAATCCACTTCAACATGTTTACAATTTCACGTAAAAAAATTGCTAAAATTCCAGTTGAAATTTTTTCAAAGTCCCTTAAAAATTTTCCAATTTTTGTCCCAATTCTTCCCATTCCCATTGAAACTTTTCAAATCCCTCTCAAAATTGTTGAAATTCTCTTGAAGCTTTTAAAAGTCTCTCTAGAATTTTCAAAATCCATGTCCACATGTTTACAATTTCACGTCAAAATTGCTAAAATTCCAGTTGAAATTTTTTCAAAGTCCCTTAAAAATTTTCCAATTTTTGTCCCAATTCTTCCCATTCCCATTGAAACTTTTCAAATCCCTCTCAAAATTGTTGAAATTCTGTTGAAGCTTTTAAAATTCTCTCTAGAATTTTCAAAATCCATGTCCACATGTTTACAATTTCATGTCAAAAAATGGCTAAAATTCCAGTTGAAATTTTTTCAAAGTCCCTTAAAAATTTTCCAATTTTTGTCCCAATTCTTCCCATTCCCATTGAAACTTTTCCAATCCCTCTCAAAATTGTAGAAATTCTCTTGAAGCTTTTAAAATTCTCTCTAGAATTTTCAAAATCCATGTCCACATGTTTACGATTTCACGTCAAAAAATGGCTAAAATTCCAGTTGAAATTTTTTCAAAGTCCTTTAAATTTTTCCAATTTTTGTCCCAATTCTTCCCATTCCCATTGAAACTTTTCAAATCCCTCTCAAAATTGTTGAAATTCTCTTGAAGCTTTTAAAATTCTCTCTAGAATTTTCAAAATCCACTTCAACATGTTTACAATTTCACGTCAAAAAATTGCTAAAATTCCAGTTGAAATTTTTTCAAAGTCCCTTAAAAATTTTCCAATTTTTGTCCCAATTCTTCCCATTCCCATTGAAACTTTTCAACTCCCTCTCAAAATTGTTGAAATTCTCTTGAAGCTTTTAAAAGTCTCTCTAGAATTTTCAAAATCCATGTCCACATGTTTACAATTTCACGTCAAAATTGCTAAAATTCCAGTTGAAATTTTTTCAAAGTCCTTTAAAAATTTTCCAATTTTTGTCCCAATTCTTCCCATTCCCATTGAAACTTTTCAAATCCCTCTCAAAATTGTTGAAATTCTCTTGAAGCTTTTAAAATTCTCTCTAGAATTTTCAAAATCCATGGCCACATGTTTACAATTTCACATAAAAAAATGGCTAAAATTCCAGTTGAAATTTTTTCAAAGTCCCTTAAAAATTTTCCAATTTATGTCCCAATTCTTCCCATTCCCATTGAAACTTTTCAAATCCCTCTCAAAATTGTTGAAATTCTCTTGAAGCTTTTAAAATTCTCTCTAGAATTTTCAAAATCCATGGCCACATGTTTACAATTTCACGTCAAAATTGCTAAAATTCCAGTTGAAATTTTTTCAAAGTCCCTTAAAAATTTTCCAATTTTTGTCCCAATTCTTCCCATTCCCATTGAAACTTTTCAAATCCCTCTCAAAATAGTTGAAATTCTCTTGAAGCTTTTAAAATTCTCTCTAGAATTTTCAAAATCCATGGCCACATGTTTACAATTTCACATAAAAAAATGGCTAAAATTCCAGTTGAAATTTTTTCAAAGTCCCTTAAAAATTTTCCAATTTATGTCCCAATTCTTCCCATTCCCATTGAAACTTTTCAAATCCCTCTCAAAATTGTTGAAATTCTCTTGAAGCTTTTAAAATTCTCTCTAGAATTTTCAAAATCCATGGCCACATGTTTACAATTTCACATAAAAAAATTGCTAAAATTCCAGTTGAAATTTTTTCAAAGTCCCTTAAAAATTTTCCAATTTTTGTCCCAATTCTTCCCATTCCCATTGAAACTTTTCAAATCCCTCTCAAAATTGTTGAAATTCTGTTGAAGCTTTTAAAATTCTCTCTAGAATTTTCAAAATCCACTTCAACATGTTTACAATTTCACGTCAAAAAATTGCTAAAATTCCAGTTGAAATTTTTTCAAAGTCCCTTAAAAATTTTCCAATTTTTGTCCCAATTCTTCCCATTCCCATTGAAACTTTTCAAATCCCTCTCAAAATTGTTGAAATTCTCTTGAAGCTTTTAAAATTCTCTCTAGAATTTTCAAAATCCATGTCCACATGTTTACAATTTCATGTCAAAAAATGGCTAAAATTCCAGTTGAAATTTTTTCAAAGTCCCTTAAAAATTTTCCAATTTTTGTCCCAATTCTTCCCATTCCCATTGAAACTTTTCAAATCCCTCTCAAAATTGTTGAAATTCTCTTGAAGCTTTTAAAATTCTCTCTAGAATTTTCAAAATCCATGTCCACATGTTTACAATTTCATGTCAAAAAATGGCTAAAATTCCAGTTGAAATTTTTTCAAAGTCCCTTAAAAATTTTCCAATTTTTGTCCCAATTCTTCCCATTCCCATTGAAACTTTTCCAATCCCTCTCAAAATTGTAGAAATTCTCTTGAAGCTTTTAAAATTCTCTCTAGAATTTTCAAAATCCATGTCCACATGTTTACGATTTCACGTCAAAAAATGGCTAAAATTCCAGTTGAAATTTTTTCAAAGTCCTTTAAATTTTTCCAATTTTTGTCCCAATTCTTCCCATTCCCATTGAAACTTTTCAAATCCCTCTCAAAATTGTTGAAATTCTCTTGAAGCTTTTAAAATTCTCTCTAGAATTTTCAAAATCCACTTCAACATGTTTACAATTTCACGTCAAAAAATTGCTAAAATTCCAGTTGAAATTTTTTCAAAGTCCCTTAAAAATTTTCCAATTTTTGTCCCAATTCTTCCCATTCCCATTGAAACTTTTCAACTCCCTCTCAAAATTGTTGAAATTCTCTTGAAGCTTTTAAAAGTCTCTCTAGAATTTTCAAAATCCATGTCCACATGTTTACAATTTCACGTCAAAATTGCTAAAATTCCAGTTGAAATTTTTTCAAAGTCCTTTAAAAATTTTCCAATTTTTGTCCCAATTCTTCCCATTCCCATTGAAACTTTTCAAATCCCTCTCAAAATTGTTGAAATTCTCTTGAAGCTTTTAAAATTCTCTCTAGAATTTTCAAAATCCATGGCCACATGTTTACAATTTCACATAAAAAAATGGCTAAAATTCCAGTTGAAATTTTTTCAAAGTCCCTTAAAAATTTTCCAATTTATGTCCCAATTCTTCCCATTCCCATTGAAACTTTTCAAATCCCTCTCAAAATTGTTGAAATTCTCTTGAAGCTTTTAAAATTCTCTCTAGAATTTTCAAAATCCATGGCCACATGTTTACAATTTCACGTCAAAATTGCTAAAATTCCAGTTGAAATTTTTTCAAAGTCCCTTAAAAATTTTCCAATTTTTGTCCCAATTCTTCCCATTCCCATTGAAACTTTTCAAATCCCTCTCAAAATTGTTGAAATTCTGTTGAAGCTTTTAAAATTCTCTCTAGAATTTTCAAAATCCATGGCCACATGTTTACAATTTCACATAAAAAAATTGCTAAAATTCCAGTTGAAATTTTTTCAAAGTCCCTTAAAAATTTTCCAATTTTTGTCCCAATTCTTCCCATTCCCATTGAAACTTTTCAAATCCCTCTCAAAATTGTTGAAATTCTCTTGAAGCTTTTAAAATTCTCTCTAGAATTTTCAAAATCCATGGCCACATGTTTACAATTTCACGTCAAAAAATGGCTAAAATTCCAGTTGAAATTTTTTCAAAGTCCCTTAAAAATTTTCCAATTTATGTCCCAATTCTTCCCATTCCCATTGAAACTTTTCAAATCCCTCTCAAAATTGTTGAAATTCTCTTGAAGCTTTTAAAATTCTCTCTAGAATTTTCAAAATCCATGGCCACATGTTTACAATTTCACATAAAAAAATTGCTAAAATTCCAGTTGAAATTTTTTCAAAGTCCCTTAAAAATTTTCCAATTTTTGTCCCAATTCTTCCCATTCCCATTGAAACTTTTCAAATCCCTCTCAAAATTGTTGAAATTCTGTTGAAGCTTTTAAAATTCTCTCTAGAATTTTCAAAATCCACTTCAACATGTTTACAATTTCACGTCAAAAAATTGCTAAAATTCCAGTTGAAATTTTTTCAAAGTCCCTTAAAAATTTTCCAATTTTTGTCCCAATTCTTCCCATTCCCATTGAAACTTTTCAAATCCCTCTCAAAATTGTTGAAATTCTCTTGAAGCTTTTAAAAGTCTCTCTAGAATTTTCAAAATCCATGTCCACATGTTTACAATTTCACGTCATAAAAATGCTAAAATTCCAGTTGAAATTTTTTCAAAGTCCCTTAAAAATTTTCCAATTTTTGTCCCAATTCTTCCCATTCCCATTGAAACTTTTCAAATCCCTCTCAAAATTGTTGAAATTCTGTTGAAGCTTTTAAAATTCTCTCTAGAATTTTCAAAATCCACTTCAACATGTTTACAATTTCACGTCAAAAAATTGCTAAAATTCCAGTTGAAATTTTTTCAAAGTCCCTTAAAAATTTTCCAATTTTTGTCCCAATTCTTCCCATTCCCATTGAAACTTTTCAAATCCCTCTCAAAATTGTTGAAATTCTCTTGAAGCTTTTAAAAGTCTCTCTAGAATTTTCAAAATCCATGTCCACATGTTTACAATTTCACGTCAAAATTGCTAAAATTCCAGTTGAAATTTTTTCAAAGTCCCTTAAAAATTTTCCAATTTTTGTCCCAATTCTTCCCATTCCCATTGAAACTTTTCAAATCCCTCTCAAAATTGTTGAAATTCTGTTGAAGCTTTTAAAATTCTCTCTAGAATTTTCAAAATCCATGGCCACATGTTTACAATTTCACGTCAAAAAATGGCTAAAATTCCAGTTGAAATTTTTTCAAAGTCCCTTAAAAATTTTCCAATTTTTGTCCCAATTCTTCCCATTCCCATTGAAACTTTTCACATCCCTCTCAAAATTGTTGAAATTCTCTTGAAGCTTTTAAAATTCTCTCTAGAATTTTCAAAATCCATGTCCACATGTTTACAATTTCACGTAAAAAAATTGCTAAAATTCCAGTTGAAATTTTTTCAAAGTCCCTTAAATCTTTCCAATTTTTGTCCCAATTCTTCCCATTCCCATTGAAACTTTTCAAATCCCTCTCAAAATTGTTGAAATTCTCTTGAAGCTTTTAAAATTCTCTCTAGAATTTTCAAAATCCATGGCCACATGTTTACAATTTCATGTCAAAAAATTGCTAAAATTCCAGTTGAAATTTTTTCAAAGTCCCTTAAAAATTTTCCAATTTTTGTCCCAATTCTTCCCATTCCCATTGAAACTTTTCAAATCCCTCTCAAAATTGTTGAAATTCTCTTGAAGCTTTTAAAAGTCTCTCTAGAATTTTCAAAATCCATGGCCACATGTTTACAATTTCACGTCATAAAAATGCTAAAATTCCAGTTGAAATTTTTTCAAAGTCCCTTAAAAATTTTCCAATTTTTGTCCCAATTCTTCCCATTCCCATTGAAACTTTTCAAATCCCTCTCAAAATTGTTGAAATTCTCTTGAAGCTTTTAAAATTCTCTCTAGAATTTTCAAAATCCATGGCCACATGTTTACAATTTCACGTCAAAAAAATGCTAAAATTCCAGTTGAAATTTTTTCAAAGTCCCTTAAAAATTTTCCAATTTTTGTCCCAATTCTTCCCATTCCCATTGAAACTTTTCAAATCCCTCTCAAAATTGTTGAAATTCTGTTGAAGCTTTTAAAATTCTCTCTAGAATTTTCAAAATCCATGGCCACATGTTTACAATTTCACATAAAAAATTGCTAAAATTCCAGTTGAAATTTTTTCAAAGTCCCTTAAAAATTTTCCAATTTTTGTCCCAATTCTTCCCATTCCCATTGAAACTTTTCAAATCCCTCTCAAAATTGTTGAAATTCTCTTGAAGCTTTTAAAATTCTCTCTAGAATTTTCAAAATCCATGGCCACATGTTTACAATTTCACGTCATAAAAATGCTAAAATTCCAGTTGAAATTTTTTCAAAGTCCCTTAAAAATTTTCCAATTTTTGTCCCAATTCTTCCCATTCCCATTGAAACTTTTCAAATCCCTCTCAAAATTGTTGAAATTCTCTTGAAGCTTTTAAAATTCTCTCTAGAATTTTCAAAATCCATGGCCACATGTTTACAATTTCACGTCAAAAAATGGCTAAAATTCCAGTTGAAATTTTTTCAAAGTCCCTTAAAAATTTTCCAATTTTTGTCCCAATTCTTCCCATTCCCATTGAAACTTTTCAAATCCCTCTCAAAATTGTTGAAATTCTCTTGAAGCTTTTAAAATTCTCTCTAGAATTTTCAAAATCCACTTCAACATGTTTACAATTTCACGTCAAAAAATTGCTAAAATTCCAGTTGAAATTTTTTCAAAGTCCCTTAAAAATTTTCCAATTTTTGTCCCAATTCTTCCCATTCCCATTGAAACTTTTCAAATCCCTCTCAAAATTGTTGAAATTCTCTTGAAGCTTTTAAAAGTCTCTCTAGAATTTTCAAAATCCATGTCCACATGTTTACAATTTCATGTCAAAAAATGGCTAAAATTCCAGTTGAAATTTTTTCAAAGTCCCTTAAAAATTTTCCAATTTTTGTCCCAATTCTTCCCATTCCCATTGAAACTTTTCAAATCCCTCTCAAAATTGTTGAAATTCTCTTGAAGCTTTAAAAATTCTCTCTAGAATTTTCAAAATCCATGGCCACATGTTTACAATTTCACATAAAAAAATTGCTAAAATTCCAGTTGAAATTTTTTCAAAGTCCCTTAAAAATTTTCCAATTTATGTCCCAATTCTTCCCATTCCCATTGAAACTTTTCAAATCCCTCTCAAAATTGTTGAAATTCTCTTGAAGCTTTTAAAATTCTCTCTAGAATTTTCAAAATCCATGGCCACATGTTTACAATTTCACATAAAAAAATTGCTAAAATTCCAGTTGAAATTTTTTCAAAGTCCCTTAAAAATTTTCCAATTTTTGTCCCAATTCTTCCCATTCCCATTGAAACTTTTCAAATCCCTCTCAAAATTGTTGAAATTCTCTTGAAGCTTTTAAAATTCTCTCTAGAATTTTCAAAATCCATGTCCACATGTTTACAATTTCACGTCAAAAAATTGCTAAAATTCCAGTTGAAATTTTTTCAAAGTCCCTTAAAAATTTTCCAATTTTTGTCCCAATTCTTCCCATTCCCATTGAAACTTTTCAAATCCCTCTCAAAATTGTTGAAATTCTCTTGAACCTTTTAAAATTCTCTCTAGAATTTTCAAAATCCATGTCCACATGTTTACAATTTCACATAAAAAATTGCTAAAATTACAGTTGAAATTTTTTCAAAAGTCCCTTAAAAAATTTCCAATTTTTGTCCCAATTCTTCCCATTCCCATTGAAACTTTTCAAATCCCTCTCAAAATTGTTGAAATTCTCTTGAAGCTTTTAAAATTCTCTCTAGAATTTTCAAAACCCATGGCCACATGTTTACAATTTCATGTCAAAAAATTGCTAAAATTCCAGTTGAAATTTTTTCAAAGTCCCTTAAAAATTTTCCAATTTTTGTCCCAATTCTTCCCATTCCCATTGAAACTTTTCAAATCCCTCTCAAAATTGTTGAAATTCTCTTGAAGCTTTTAAAATTCTCTCTAGAATTTTCAAAATCCATGGCCACATGTTTACAATTTCACGTCAAAAAATGGCTAAAATTCCAGTTGAAATTTTTTCAAAGTCCCTTAAAAATTTTCCAATTTTTGTCCCAATTCTTCCCATTCCCATTGAAACTTTTCAAATCCCTCTCAAAATTGTTGAAATTCTGTTGAAGCTTTAAAAATTCTCTCTAGAATTTTCGAAATCCATGTCCACATGTTTACAATTTCATGTCAAAAAATGACTAAAATTCCAGTTGAAATTTTTTCAAAGTCCCTTCAAAATTTTCCAATTTTTGTCCCAATTCTTCCCATTCCCATTGAAACTTTTCCAATCCCTCTCAAAATTGTTGAAATTCTCTTGAAGCTTTTAAAATTCTCTCTAGAATTTTCAAAATCCACTTCAACATGTTTACAATTTCACGTCAAAAAATGGCTAAAATTCCAGTTGAAATTTTTTCAAAGTCCCTTAAATTTTTCCAATTTTTGTCCCAATTCTTCCCATTCCCATTGAAACTTTTCAAATCCCTCTCAAAATTGTTGAAATTCTGTTGAAGCTTTTAAAATTCTCTCTAGAATTTTCAAAATCCACTTCAACATGTTTACAATTTCACGTCAAAAAATTGCTAAAATTCCAGTTGAAATTTTTTCAAAGTCCCTTAAAAATTTTCCAATTTTTGTCCCAATTCTTCCCATTCCCATTGAAACTTTTCAAATCCCTCTCAAAATTGTTGAAATTCTCTTGAAGCTTTTAAAAGTCTCTCTAGAATTTTCAAAATCCATGGCCACATGTTTACAATTTCACGTCAAAAAATGGCTAAAATTCCAGTTGAAATTTTTTTAAAGTCCCTTAAAAATTTTCCAACTTTTGTCCCAATTCTTCCCATTCCCATTGAAACTTTTCAAATCCCTCTCAAAATTGTTGAAATTCTCTTGAAGCTTTTAAAATTCTCTCTAGAATTTTCAAAATCCATGGCCACATGTTTACAATTTCACATAAAAAAATTGCTAAAATTCCAGTTGAAATTTTTTCAAAGTCCCTTAAAAATTTTCCAATTTTTGTCCCAATTCTTCCCATTCCCATTGAAACTTTTCAAATCCCTCTCAAAATTGTTGAAATTCTCTTGAAGCTTTTAAAAGTCTCTCTAGAATTTTCAAAATCCATGGCCACATGTTTACAATTTCACGTCAAAATTGCTAAAATTCCAGTTGAAATTTTTTCAAAGTCCCTTCAAAATTTTCCAATTTTTGTCCCAATTCTTCCCATTCCCATTGAAACTTTTCCAATCCCTCTCAAAATTGTTGAAATTCTCTTGAAGCTTTTAAAATTCTCTCTAGAATTTTCAAAATCCATGGCCACATGTTTACAATTTCACGTCAAAAAATGGCTAAAATTCCAGTTGAAATTTTTTCAAAGTCCCTTAAATTTTTCCAATTTTTGTCCCAATTCTTCCCATTCCCATTGAAACTTTTCAAATCCCTCTCAAAATTGTTGAAATTCTGTTGAAGCTTTTAAAATTCTCTCTAGAATTTTCAAAATCCACTTCAACATGTTTACAATTTCACGTCAAAAAATTGCTAAAATTCCAGTTGAAATTTTTTCAAAGTCCCTTAAAAATTTTCCAATTTTTGTCCCAATTCTTCCCATTCCCATTGAAACTTTTCAAATCCCTCTCAAAATTGTTGAAATTCTCTTGAAGCTTTTAAAATTCTCTCTAGAATTTTCAAAATCCACTTCAACATGTTTACAATTTCACGTCAAAAAATTGCTAAAATTCCAGTTGAAATTTTTTCAAAGTCCCTTAAAAATTTTCCAATTTTTGTCCCAATTCTTCCCATTCCCATTGAAACTTTTCAAATCCCTCTCAAAATTGTTGAAATTCTCTTGAAGCTCTTAAAATTCTCTCTAGAATTTTCAAAATCCATGTCCACATGTTTACAATTTCACGTCAAAATGGCTAAAATTCCAGTTGAAATTTTTTCAAAGTCCCTTAAAAATTTTCCAATTTTTGTCCCAATTCTTCCCATTCCCATTGAAACTTTTCAAATCCCTCTCAAAATTGTTGAAATTCTCTTGAAGCTTTTAAAATTCTCTCTAGAATTTTCAAAATCCACTTCAACATGTTTACAATTTCACGTCAAAAAATTGCTAAAATTCCAGTTGAAATTTTTTCAAAGTCCCTTAAAAATTTTCCAATTTTTGTCCCAATTCTTCCCATTCCCATTGAAACTTTTCAAATCCCTCTCAAAATTGTTGAAATTCTCTTGAAGCTTTTAAAAGTCTCTCTAGAATTTTCAAAATCCATGGCCACATGTTTACAATTTCACGTCAAAATTGCTAAAATTCCAGTTGAAATTTTTTCAAAGTCCCTTAAAAATTTTCCAATTTTTGTCCCAATTCTTCCCATTCCCATTGAAACTTTTCAAATCCCTCTCAAAATTGTTGAAATTCTCTTGAAGCTTTTAAAATTCTCTCTAGAATTTTCAAAATCCATGTCCACAAGTTTACAATTTCACGTCAAAAAATTGCTAAAATTCCAGTTGAAATTTTTTCAAAGTCCCTTAAAAATTTTCCAATTTTTGTCCCAATTCTTCCCATTCCCATTGAAACTTTTCAAATCCCTCTCAAAATTGTTGAAATTCTCTTGAAGCTTTTAAAATTCTCTCTAGAATTTTCAAAATCCATGGCCACATGTTTACAATTTCACGTCAAAAAATGGCTAAAATTCCAGTTGAAATTTTTTCAAAGTCCCTTAAAAATTTTCCAATTTTTGTCCCAATTCTTCCCATTCCCATTGAAACTTTTCAAATCCCTCTCAAAATTGTTGAAATTCTGTTGAAGCTTTAAAAATTCTCTCTAGAATTTTCGAAATCCATGTCCACATGTTTACAATTTCATGTCAAAAAATGACTAAAATTCCAGTTGAAATTTTTTCAAAGTCCCTTAAAAATTTTCCAATTTTTGTCCCAATTCTTCCCATTCCCATTGAAACTTTTCAAATCCCTCTCAAAATTGTAGAAATTCTGTTAAAGCTTTTAAAATTCTCTCTAGAATTTTCAAAATCCATGTCCACATGTTTACAAATTCACGTAAAAAAATTGCTAAAATTCCAGTTGAAATTTTTTCAAAGTCCCTTAAATTTTTCCAATTTTTGTCCCAATTCTTCCCATTCCCATTGAAACTTTTCAAATCCCTCTCAAAATTGTTGAAATTCTCTTGAAGCTTTTAAAATTCTCTCTAGAATTTTCAAAATCCATGTCCACATGTTTACAATTTCACGAAAAAAAATGGCTAAAATTCCAGTTGAAATTTTTTCAAAGTCCCTTAAAA
The DNA here is from genome assembly GCF_964273445.1 of Streptopelia decaocto. Lineage (NCBI taxonomy): Eukaryota > Metazoa > Chordata > Aves > Columbiformes > Columbidae > Streptopelia > Streptopelia decaocto. The sequence continues at coordinate 23,634 of NW_028115596.1, read as the reverse complement.
ATTTTCCAATTTTTGTCCCAATTCTTCCCATTCCCATTGAAACTTTTCAAATCCCTCTCAAAATTGTTGAAATTCTCTTGAAGCTTTTAAAATTCTCTCTAGAATTTTCAAAATCCACTTCAACATGTTTACAATTTCACGTCAAAAAATGGCTAAAATTCCAGTTGAAATTTTTTCAAAGTCCCTTAAATTTTTCCAATTTTTGTCCCAATTCTTCCCATTCCCATTGAAACTTTTCAAATCCCTCTCAAAATTGTTGAAATTCTCTTGAAGCTTTTAAAATTCTCTCTAGAATTTTCAAAATCCATGGCCACATGTTTACAATTTCACGTAAAAAAGTTGCTGAAATTCCAGTTGAAATTTTTTCAAAGTCCCTTAAAAATTTTCCAATTTTTGTCCCAATTCTTCCCATTCCCATTGAAACTTTTCAAATCCCTCTCAAAATTGTTGAAATTCTCTTGAAGCTTTTAAAATTCTCTCTAGAATTTTCAAAATCCATGGCCACATGTTTACAATTTCACATAAAAAAATGGCTAAAATTCCAGTTGAAATTTTTTCAAAGTCCCTTCAAAAATTTCCAATTTTTGTCCCAATTCTTCCCATTCCCATTGAAACTTTTCAAATCCCTCTCAAAATTGTTGAAATTCTGTTGAAGCTTTTAAAATTCTCTCTAGAATTTTCAAAATCCATGGCCACATGTTTACAATTTCACGTAAAAAAATGGCTAAAATTCCAGTTGACATTTTTTCAAAGTCCCTTAAAAATTTTCCAATTTTTGTCCCAATTCTTCCCATTCCCATTGAAACTTTTCAAATCCCTCTCAAAATTGTTGAAATTCTGTTGAAGCTTTAAAATTCTCTCTAGAATTTTCAAAATCCATGTCCACATGTTTACAATTTCATGTCAAAAAATGGCTAAAATTCCAGTTGAAATTTTTTCCAAGTCCCTTAAAAATTTTCCAATTTTTGTCCCAATTCTTCCCATTCCCATTGAAACTTTTCAAATCCCTCTCAAAATTGTTGAAATTCTCTTGAAGCTTTTAAAATTCTCTCTAGAATTTTCAAAATCCATGTCCACATGTTTACAATTTCACATAAAAAAATTGCTAAAATTCCAGTTGACATTTTTTCAAAGTCCCTTAAAAATTTTCCAATTTTTGTCCCAATTCTTCCCATTCCCATTGAAACTTTTCAAATCCCTCTCAAAATTGTTGAAATTCTGTTGAAGCTTTTAAAATTCTCTCTAGAATTTTCAAAATCCACTTCAACATGTTTACAATTTCACGTCAAAAAATGGCTAAAATTCCAGTTGAAATTTTTTCAAAGTCCCTTAAATTTTTCCAACTTTTTGTCCCAATTCTTCCCATTCCCATTGAAACTTTTCAAATCCCTCTCAAAATTGTTGAAATTCTGTTGAAGCTTTTAAAATTCTCTCTAGAATTTTCAAAATCCATGGCCACATGTTTACAATTTCACGTCAAAAAATGGCTAAAATTCCAGTTGAAATTTTTTCAAAGTCCCTTAAAAATTTTCCAATTTTTGTCCCAATTCTTCCCATTCCCATTGAAACTTTTCAAATCCCTCTCAAAATTGTTGAAATTCTCTTGAAGCTTTTAAAATTCTCTCTAGAATTTTCAAAATCCATGTCCACATGTTTACAATTTCACGTAAAAAAATTGCTAAAATTCCAGTTGAAATTTTTTCAAAGTCCCTTAAATTTTTCCAATTTTTGTCCCAATTCTTCCCATTCCCATTGAAACTTTTCAAATCCCTCTCAAAATTGTTGAAATTCTCTTGAAGCTTTTAAAATTCTCTCTAGAATTTTCAAAATCCATGGCCACATGTTTACAATTTCACGTCAAAAAATGGCTAAAATTCCAGTTGAAATTTTTTCAAAGTCCCTTAAAAATTTTCCAATTTTTGTCCCAATTCTTCCCATTCCCATTGAAACTTTTCAAATCCCTCTCAAAATTGTTGAAATTCTCTTGAAGCTTTTAAAAGTCTCTCTAGAATTTTCAAAATCCATGGCCACATGTTTACAATTTCACGTCATAAAAATGCTAAAATTCCAGTTGAAATTTTTTCAAAGTCCCTTAAAAATTTTCCAATTTTTGTCCCAATTCTTCCCATTCCCATTGAAACTTTTCAAATCCCTCTCAAAATTGTTGAAATTCTCTTGAAGCTTTTAAAATTCTCTCTAGAATTTTCAAAATCCATGGCCACATGTTTACAATTTCACGTCAAAAAAATGCTAAAATTCCAGTTGAAATTTTTTCAAAGTCCCTTAAAAATTTTCCAATTTTTGTCCCAATTCTTCCCATTCCCATTGAAACTTTTCAAATCCCTCTCAAAATTGTTGAAATTCTGTTGAAGCTTTTAAAATTCTCTCTAGAATTTTCAAAATCCATGGCCACATGTTTACAATTTCACATAAAAAATTGCTAAAATTCCAGTTGAAATTTTTTCAAAGTCCCTTAAAAATTTTCCAATTTTTGTCCCAATTCTTCCCATTCCCATTGAAACTTTTCAAATCCCTCTCAAAATTGTTGAAATTCTCTTGAAGCTTTTAAAATTCTCTCTAGAATTTTCAAAATCCATGGCCACATGTTTACAATTTCACGTCATAAAAATGCTAAAATTCCAGTTGAAATTTTTTCAAAGTCCCTTAAAAATTTTCCAATTTTTGTCCCAATTCTTCCCATTCCCATTGAAACTTTTCAAATCCCTCTCAAAATTGTTGAAATTCTCTTGAAGCTTTTAAAATTCTCTCTAGAATTTTCAAAATCCATGGCCACATGTTTACAATTTCACATAAAAAAATTGCTAAAATTCCAGTTGAAATTTTTTCAAAGTCCCTTAAAAATTTTCCAATTTTTGTCCCAATTCTTCCCATTCCCATTGAAACTTTTCAAATCCCTCTCAAAATTGTTGAAATTCTGTTGAAGCTTTTAAAATTCTCTCTAGAATTTTCAAAATCCACTTCAACATGTTTACAATTTCACGTCAAAAAATTGCTAAAATTCCAGTTGAAATTTTTTCAAAGTCCCTTAAAAATTTTCCAATTTTTGTCCCAATTCTTCCCATTCCCATTGAAACTTTTCAAATCCCTCTCAAAATTGTTGAAATTCTGTTGAAGCTTTTAAAATTCTCTCTAGAATTTTCAAAATCCATGTCCACATGTTTACAATTTCACGTCAAAATTGCTAAAATTCCAGTTGAAATTTTTTCAAAGTCCCTTAAAAATTTTCCAATTTTTGTCCCAATTCTTCCCATTCCCATTGAAACTTTTCAAATCCCTCTCAAAATTGTTGAAATTCTCTTGAAGCTTTAAAAATTCTCTCTAGAATTTTCAAAATCCATGGCCACATGTTTACAATTTCACATAAAAAAATTGCTAAAATTCCAGTTGAAATTTTTTCAAAGTCCCTTAAAAATTTTCCAATTTATGTCCCAATTCTTCCCATTCCCATTGAAACTTTTCAAATCCCTCTCAAAATTGTTGAAATTCTCTTGAAGCTTTTAAAATTCTCTCTAGAATTTTCAAAATCCATGGCCACATGTTTACAATTTCACATAAAAAAATTGCTAAAATTCCAGTTGAAATTTTTTCAAAGTCCCTTAAAAATTTTCCAATTTTTGTCCCAATTCTTCCCATTCCCATTGAAACTTTTCAAATCCCTCTCAAAATTGTTGAAATTCTCTTGAAGCTTTTAAAATTCTCTCTAGAATTTTCAAAATCCACTTCAACATGTTTACAATTTCACGTCAAAAAATTGCTAAAATTCCAGTTGAAATTTTTTCAAAGTCCCTTAAAAATTTTCCAATTTTTGTCCCAATTCTTCCCATTCCCATTGAAACTTTTCAAATCCCTCTCAAAATTGTTGAAATTCTCTTGAAGCTTTTAAAAGTCTCTCTAGAATTTTCAAAATCCATGTCCACATGTTTACAATTTCACGTCAAAATTGCTAAAATTCCACTTGAAATTTTTTCAAAGTCCCTTAAAAATTTTCCAATTTTTGTCCCAATTCTTCCCATTCCCATTGAAACTTTTCAAATCCCTCTCAAAATTGTGTAAATTCTCTTGAAGCTTTTAAAATTCTCTCTAGAATTTTCAAAATCCACTTCAACATGTTTACAATTTCACGTCAAAAAATGGCTAAAATTCCAGTTGAAATTTTTTCAAAGTCCCTTAAAAATTTTCCAATTTTTGTCCCAATTCTTCCCATTCCCATTGAAACTTTTCAAATCCCTCTCAAAATTGTTGAAATTCTCTTGAACCTTTTAAAATTCTCTCTAGAATTTTCAAAATCCATGTCCACATGTTTACAATTTCACATAAAAAATTGCTAAAATTACAGTTGAAATTTTTTCAAAAGTCCCTTAAAAATTTTCCAATTTTTGTCCCAATTCTTCCCATTCCCATTGAAACTTTTCAAATCCCTCTCAAAATTGTTGAAATTCTCTTGAAGCTTTTAAAATTCTCTCTAGAATTTTCAAAACCCATGGCCACATGTTTACAATTTCATGTCAAAAAATTGCTAAAATTCCAGTTGAAATTTTTTCAAAGTCCCTTAAAAATTTTCCAATTTTTGTCCCAATTCTTCCCATTCCCATTGAAACTTTTCAAATCCCTCTCAAAATTGTTGAAATTCTCTTGAAGCTTTTAAAATTCTCTCTAGAATTTTCAAAATCCATGGCCACATGTTTACAATTTCACGTCAAAAAATGGCTAAAATTCCAGTTGAAATTTTTTCAAAGTCCCTTAAAAATTTTCCAATTTTTGTCCCAATTCTTCCCATTCCCATTGAAACTTTTCAAATCCCTCTCAAAATTGTTGAAATTCTGTTGAAGCTTTAAAAATTCTCTCTAGAATTTTCGAAATCCATGTCCACATGTTTACAATTTCATGTCAAAAAATGACTAAAATTCCAGTTGAAATTTTTTCAAAGTCCCTTCAAAATTTTCCAATTTTTGTCCCAATTCTTCCCATTCCCATTGAAACTTTTCCAATCCCTCTCAAAATTGTTGAAATTCTCTTGAAGCTTTTAAAATTCTCTCTAGAATTTTCAAAATCCACTTCAACATGTTTACAATTTCACGTCAAAAAATGGCTAAAATTCCAGTTGAAATTTTTTCAAAGTCCCTTAAATTTTTCCAATTTTTGTCCCAATTCTTCCCATTCCCATTGAAACTTTTCAAATCCCTCTCAAAATTGTTGAAATTCTGTTGAAGCTTTTAAAATTCTCTCTAGAATTTTAAAAATCCACTTCAACATGTTTACAATTTCACGTCAAAAAATTGCTAAAATTCCAGTTGAAATTTTTTCAAAGTCCCTTAAAAATTTTCCAATTTTTGTCCCAATTCTTCCCATTCCCATTGAAACTTTTCAAATCCCTCTCAAAATTGTTGAAATTCTCTTGAAGCTTTTAAAAGTCTCTCTAGAATTTTCAAAATCCATGGCCACATGTTTACAATTTCACGTCAAAAAATGGCTAAAATTCCAGTTGAAATTTTTTTAAAGTCCCTTAAAAATTTTCCAACTTTTGTCCCAATTCTTCCCATTCCCATTGAAACTTTTCAAATCCCTCTCAAAATTGTTGAAATTCTCTTGAAGCTTTTAAAATTCTCTCTAGAATTTTCAAAATCCATGGCCACATGTTTACAATTTCACATAAAAAAATTGCTAAAATTCCAGTTGAAATTTTTTCAAAGTCCCTTAAAAATTTTCCAATTTTTGTCCCAATTCTTCCCATTCCCATTGAAACTTTTCAAATCCCTCTCAAAATTGTTGAAATTCTCTTGAAGCTTTTAAAAGTCTCTCTAGAATTTTCAAAATCCATGTCCACATGTTTACAATTTCACGTCAAAATTGCTAAAATTCCAGTTGAAATTTTTTCAAAGTCCCTTCAAAATTTTCCAATTTTTGTCCCAATTCTTCCCATTCCCATTGAAACTTTTCCAATCCCTCTCAAAATTGTTGAAATTCTCTTGAAGCTTTTAAAATTCTCTCTAGAATTTTCAAAATCCACTTCAACATGTTTACAATTTCACGTCAAAAAATGGCTAAAATTCCAGTTGAAATTTTTTCAAAGTCCCTTAAATTTTTCCAATTTTTGTCCCAATTCTTCCCATTCCCATTGAAACTTTTCAAATCCCTCTCAAAATTGTTGAAATTCTGTTGAAGCTTTTAAAATTCTCTCTAGAATTTTCAAAATCCACTTCAACATGTTTACAATTTCACGTCAAAAAATTGCTAAAATTCCAGTTGAAATTTTTTCAAAGTCCCTTAAAAATTTTCCAATTTTTGTCCCAATTCTTCCCATTCCCATTGAAACTTTTCAAATCCCTCTCAAAATTGTTGAAATTCTCTTGAAGCTTTTAAAAGTCTCTCTAGAATTTTCAAAATCCATGTCCACATGTTTACAATTTCACGTCAAAATGGCTAAAATTCCAGTTGAAATTTTTTCAAAGTCCCTTAAAAATTTTCCAATTTTTGTCCCAATTCTTCCCATTCCCATTGAAACTTTTCAAATCCCTCTCAAAATTGTTGAAATTCTCTTGAAGCTTTTAAAATTCTCTCTAGAATTTTCAAAATCCACTTCAACATGTTTACAATTTCACGTCAAAAAATTGCTAAAATTCCAGTTGAAATTTTTTCAAAGTCCCTTAAAAATTTTCCAATTTTTGTCCCAATTCTTCCCATTCCCATTGAAACTTTTCAAATCCCTCTCAAAATTGTTGAAATTCTCTTGAAGCTTTTAAAAGTCTCTCTAGAATTTTCAAAATCCATGTCCACATGTTTACAATTTCACGTCAAAATTGCTAAAATTCCAGTTGAAATTTTTTCAAAGTCCCTTAAAAATTTTCCAATTTTTGTCCCAATTCTTCCCATTCCCATTGAAACTTTTCAAATCCCTCTCAAAATTGTTGAAATTCTCTTGAAGCTTTTAAAATTCTCTCTAGAATTTTCAAAATCCATGTCCACAAGTTTACAATTTCACGTCAAAAAATGGCTAAATTTCCAGTTGAAATTTTTTCAAAGTCCCTTAAAAATTTTCCAATTTTTGTCCCAATTCTTCCCATTCCCATTGAAACTTTTCAAATCCCTCTCAAAATTGTTGAAATTCTCTTGAAGCTTTTAAAATTCTCTCTAGAATTTTCAAAATCCATGGCCACATGTTTACAATTTCACGTCAAAAAATGGCTAAAATTCCAGTTGAAATTTTTTCAAAGTCCCTTAAAAATTTTCCAATTTTTGTCCCAATTCTTCCCATTCCCATTGAAACTTTTCAAATCCCTCTCAAAATTGTTGATATTCTGTTGAAGCTTTAAAAATTCTCTCTAGAATTTTCGAAATCCATGTCCACATGTTTACAATTTCATGTCAAAAAATGACTAAAATTCCAGTTGAAATTTTTTCAAAGTCCCTTAAAAATTTTCCAATTTTTGTCCCAATTCTTCCCATTCCCATTGAAACTTTTCAAATCCCTCTCAAAATTGTAGAAATTCTGTTAAAGCTTTTAAAATTCTCTCTAGAATTTTCAAAATCCATGTCCACATGTTTACAATTTCACGTAAAAAAATTGCTAAAATTCCAGTTGAAATTTTTTCAAAGTCCCTTAAATTTTTCCAATTTTTGTCCCAATTCTTCCCATTCCCATTGAAACTTTTCAAATCCCTCTCAAAATTGTTGAAATTCTCTTGAAGCTTTTAAAATTCTCTCTAGAATTTTCAAAATCCATGTCCACATGTTTACAATTTCACGAAAAAAAATGGCTAAAATTCCAGTTGAAATTTTTTCAAAGTCCCTTAAAAATTTTCCAATTTTTGTCCCAATTCTTCCCATTCCCATTGAAACTTTTCAAATCCCTCTCAAAATTGTTGAAATTCTCTTGAAGCTTTTAAAATTCTCTCTAGAATTTTCAAAATCCACTTCAACATGTTTACAATTTCACGTCAAAAAATGGCTAAAATTCCAGTTGAAATTTTTTCAAAGTCCCTTAAATTTTTCCAATTTTTGTCCCAATTCTTCCCATTCCCATTGAAACTTTTCAAATCCCTCTCAAAATTGTTGAAATTCTCTTGAAGCTTTTAAAATTCTCTCTAGAATTTTCAAAATCCATGGCCACATGTTTACAATTTCACGTAAAAAAGTTGCTGAAATTCCAGTTGAAATTTTTTCAAAGTCCCTTAAAAATTTTCCAATTTTTGTCCCAATTCTTCCCATTCCCATTGAAACTTTTCAAATCCCTCTCAAAATTGTTGAAATTCTCTTGAAGCTTTTAAAATTCTCTCTAGAATTTTCAAAATCCATGGCCACATGTTTACAATTTCACATAAAAAAATGGCTAAAATTCCAGTTGAAATTTTTTCAAAGTCCCTTCAAAAATTTCCAATTTTTGTCCCAATTCTTCCCATTCCCATTGAAACTTTTCAAATCCCTCTCAAAATTGTTGAAATTCTGTTGAAGCTTTTAAAATTCTCTCTAGAATTTTCAAAATCCATGGCCACATGTTTACAATTTCACGTAAAAAAATGGCTAAAATTCCAGTTGAAATTTTTTCAAAGTCCCTTAAAAATTTTCCAATTTTTGTCCCAATTCTTCCCATTCCCATTGAAACTTTTCAAATCCCTCTCAAAATTGTTGAAATTCTGTTGAAGCTTTAAAATTCTCTCTAGAATTTTCAAAATCCATGTCCACATGTTTACAATTTCATGTCAAAAAATGGCTAAAATTCCAGTTGAAATTTTTTCCAAGTCCCTTAAAAATTTTCCAATTTTTGTCCCAATTCTTCCCATTCCCATTGAAACTTTTCAAATCCCTCTCAAAATTGTTGAAATTCTGTTGAAGCTTTTAAAATTCTCTCTAGAATTTTCAAAATCCATGTCCACATGTTTACAATTTCACGTAAAAAAATGGCTAAAATTCCAGTTGAAATTTTTTCAAAGTCCCTTAAAAATTTTCCAATTTTTGTCCCAATTCTTCCCATTCCCATTGAAACTTTTCAAATCCCTCTCAAAATTGTTGAAATTCTCTTGAAGCTTTTAAAAGTCTCTCTAGAATTTTCAAAATCCATGTCCACATGTTTACAATTTCACGTCAAAATTGCTAAAATTCCAGTTGAAATTTTTTCAAAGTCCCTTAAAAATTTTCCAATTTTTGTCCCAATTCTTCCCATTCCCATTGAAACTTTTCAAATCCCTCTCAAAATTGTTGAAATTCTCTTGAAGCTTTTAAAATTCTCTCTAGAATTTTCAAAATCCATGGCCACATGTTTACAATTTCACGTCAAAAAATGGCTAAAATTCCAGTTGAAATTTTTTCAAAGTCCCTTAAAAATTTTCCAATTTTTGTCCCAATTCTTCCCATTCCCATTGAAACTTTTCAAATCCCTCTCAAAATTGTTGAAATTCTGTTGAAGCTTTTAAAATTCTCTCTAGAATTTTCAAAATCCACTTCAACATGTTTACAATTTCACGTCAAAAAATGGCTAAAATTCCAGTTGAAATTTTTTCAAAGTCCCTTAAATTTTTCCAATTTTTGTCCCAATTCTTCCCATTCCCATTGAAACTTTTCAAATCCCTCTCAAAATTGTTGAAATTCTGTTGAAGCTTTTAAAATTCTCTCTAGAATTTTCAAAACCCATGTCCACATGTTTACAATTTCACGTCAAAAAATGGCTAAAATTCCAGTTGAAATTTTTTCAAAGTCCCTTAAAAATTTTCCAATTTTTGTCCCAATTCTTCCCATTCCCATTGAAACTTTTCAAATCCCTCTCAAAATTGTTGAAATTCTGTTGAAGCTTTTAAAATTCTCTCTAGAATTTTCAAAATCCATGTCCACATGTTTACAATTTCACGTCAAAAAATTGCTAAAATTCCAGTTGAAATTTTTTCAAAGTCCCTTAAAAATTTTCCAATTTTTGTCCCAATTCTTCCCATTCCCATTGAAACTTTTCAAATCCCTCTCAAAATTGTTGAAATTCTGTTGAAGCTTTTAAAATTCTCTCTAGAATTTTCAAAATCCATGGCCACATGTTTACAATTTCACGTCAAAAAATGGCTAAAATTCCAGTTGAAATTTTTTCAAAGTCCCTTCAAAATTTTCCAATTTTTGTCCCAATTCTTCCCATTCCCATTGAAACTTTTCAAATCCCTCTCAAAATTGTTGAAATTCTGTTGAAGCTTTAAAAATTCTCTCTAGAATTTTCGAAATCCATGTCCACATCTTTACAATTTCATGTCAAAAAATGGCTAAAATTCCAGTTGAAATTTTTTCAAAGTCCCTTAAAAATTTTCCAATTTTTGTCCCAATTCTTCCCATTCCCATTGAAACTTTTCAAATCCCTCTCAAAATTGTTGAAATTCTCTTGAAGCTTTTAAAATTCTCTCTAGAATTTTCAAAATCCATGGCCACATGTTTACAATTTCACATAAAAAAATTGCTAAAATTCCAGTTGAAATTTTTTCAAAGTCCCTTAAAAATTTTCCAATTTTTGTCCCAATTCTTCCCATTCCCATTGAAACTTTTCAAATCCCTCTCAAAATTGTTGAAATTCTCTTGAAGCTTTTAAAATTCTCTCTAGAATTTTCAAAATCCACTTCAACATGTTTACAATTTCACGTCAAAAAATGGCTAAAATTCCAGTTGAAATTTTTTCAAAGTCCCTTAAAAATTTTCCAATTTTTGTCCCAATTCTTCCCATTCCCATTGAAACTTTTCAAATCCCTCTCAAAATTGTTGAAATTCTCTTGAACCTTTTAAAATTCTCTCTAGAATTTTCAAAATCCATGGCCACATGTTTACAATTTCACGTCAAAAAATGGCTAAAATTCCAGTTGAAATTTTTTCAAAGTCCCTTAAAAATTTTCCAATTTTTGTCCCAATTCTTCCCATTCCCATTGAAACTTTTCAAATCCCTCTCAAAATTGTTGAAATTCTCTTGAAGCTTTTAAAATTCTCTCTAGAATTTTCGAAATCCATGTCCACATGTTTACAATTTCATGTCAAAAAATGACTAAAATTCCAGTTGAAATTTTTTCAAAGTCCCTTAAAAATTTTCCAATTTTTGTCCCAATTCTTCCCATTCCCATTGAAACTTTTCAAATCCCTCTCAAAATTGTAGAAATTCTGTTAAAGCTTTTAAAATTCTCTCTAGAATTTTCAAAATCCATGTCCACATGTTTACAATTTCACGTAAAAAAATTGCTAAAATTCCAGTTGAAATTTTTTCAAAGTCCCTTAAATTTTTCCAATTTTTGTCCCAATTCTTCCCATTCCCATTGAAACTTTTCAAATCCCTCTCAAAATTGTTGAAATTCTCTTGAAGCTTTTAAAATTCTCTCTAGAATTTTCAAAATCCATGTCCACATGTTTACAATTTCACGAAAAAAAATGGCTAAAATTCCAGTTGAAATTTTTTCAAAGTCCCTTAAAAATTTTCCAATTTTTGTCCCAATTCTTCCCATTCCCATTGAAACTTTTCAAATCCCTCTCAAAATTGTTGAAATTCTCTTGAAGCTTTTAAAATTCTCTCTAGAATTTTCAAAATCCACTTCAACATGTTTACAATTTCACGTCAAAAAATGGCTAAAATTCCAGTTGAAATTTTTTCAAAGTCCCTTAAATTTTTCCAATTTTTGTCCCAATTCTTCCCATTCCCATTGAAACTTTTCAAATCCCTCTCAAAATTGTTGAAATTCTCTTGAAGCTTTTAAAATTCTCTCTAGAATTTTCAAAATCCATGGCCACATGTTTACAATTTCACGTAAAAAAGTTGCTGAAATTCCAGTTGAAATTTTTTCAAAGTCCCTTAAAAATTTTCCAATTTTTGTCCCAATTCTTCCCATTCCCATTGAAACTTTTCAAATCCCTCTCAAAATTGTTGAAATTCTCTTGAAGCTTTTAAAATTCTCTCTAGAATTTTCAAAATCCATGGCCACATGTTTACAATTTCACATAAAAAAATGGCTAAAATTCCAGTTGAAATTTTTTCAAAGTCCCTTCAAAAATTTCCAATTTTTGTCCCAATTTTTCCCATTCCCATTGAAACTTTTCAAATCCCTCTCAAAATTGTTGAAATTCTCTTGAAGCTTTTAAAATTCTCTCTAGAATTTTCAAAATCCATGGCCACATGTTTACAATTTCACGTAAAAAAATGGCTAAAATTCCAGTTGAAATTTTTTCAAAGTCCCTTAAAAATTTTCCAATTTTTGTCCCAATTCTTCCCATTCCCATTGAAACTTTTCAAATCCCTCTCAAAATTGTTGAAATTCTGTTGAAGCTTTAAAATTCTCTCTAGAATTTTCAAAATCCATGTCCACATGTTTACAATTTCATGTCAAAAAATGGCTAAAATTCCAGTTGAAATTTTTTCCAAGTCCCTTAAAAATTTTCCAATTTTTGTCCCAATTCTTCCCATTCCCATTGAAACTTTTCAAATCCCTCTCAAAATTGTTGAAATTCTGTTGAAGCTTTTAAAATTCTCTCTAGAATTTTCAAAATCCATGTCCACATGTTTACAATTTCACGTAAAAAAATGGCTAAAATTCCAGTTGAAATTTTTTCAAAGTCCCTTAAAAATTTTCCAATTTTTGTCCCAATTCTTCCCATTCCCATTGAAACTTTTCAAATCCCTCTCAAAATTGTTGAAATTCTCTTGAAGCTTTTAAAAGTCTCTCTAGAATTTTCAAAATCCATGTCCACATGTTTACAATTTCACGTCAAAATTGCTAAAATTCCAGTTGAAATTTTTTCAAAGTCCCTTAAAAATTTTCCAATTTTTGTCCCAATTCTTCCCATTCCCATTGAAACTTTTCAAATCCCTCTCAAAATTGTTGAAATTCTCTTGAAGCTTTTAAAATTCTCTCTAGAATTTTCAAAATCCATGGCCACATGTTTACAATTTCACGTCAAAAAATGGCTAAAATTCCAGTTGAAATTTTTTCAAAGTCCCTTAAAAATTTTCCAATTTTTGTCCCAATTCTTCCCATTCCCATTGAAACTTTTCAAATCCCTCTCAAAATTGTTGAAATTCTGTTGAAGCTTTTAAAATTCTCTCTAGAATTTTCAAAATCCACTTCAACATGTTTACAATTTCACATAAAAAAATGGCTAAAATTCCAGTTGAAATTTTTTCAAAGTCCCTTAAATTTTTCCAATTTTTGTCCCAATTCTTCCCATTCCCATTGAAACTTTTCAAATCCCTCTCAAAATTGTTGAAATTCTGTTGAAGCTTTTAAAATTCTCTCTAGAATTTTCAAAATCCATGTCCACATGTTTACAATTTCACGTCAAAAAATGGCTAAAATTCCAGTTGAAATTTTTTCAAAGTCCCTTCAAAATTTTCCAATTTTTGTCCCAATTCTTCCCATTCCCATTGAAACTTTTCAAATCCCTCTCAAAATTGTTGAAATTCTCTTGAAGCTTTTAAAATTCTCTCTAGAATTTTCAAAATCCATGTCCACATGTTTACAATTTCACGTCAAAAAATTGCTAAAATTCCAGTTGAAATTTTTTCAAAGTCCCTTAAAAATTTTCCAATTTTTGTCCCAATTCTTCCCATTCCCATTGAAACTTTTCAAATCCCTCTCAAAATTGTTGAAATTCTCTTGAAGCTTTTAAAATTCTCTCTAGAATTTTCAAAATCCATGGCCACATGTTTACAATTTCACGTCAAAAAATGGCTAAAATTCCAGTTGAAATTTTTTCAAAGTCCCTTAAAAATTTTCCAATTTTTGTCCCAATTCTTCCCATTCCCATTGAAACTTTTCAAATCCCTCTCAAAATTGTTGAAATTCTGTTGAAGCTTTAAAAATTCTCTCTAGAATTTTCGAAATCCATGTCCACATCTTTACAATTTCATGTCAAAAAATGGCTAAAATTCCAGTTGAAATTTTTTCAAAGTCCCTTAAAAATTTTCCAATTTTTGTCCCAATTCTTCCCATTCCCATTGAAACTTTTCAAATCCCTCTCAAAATTGTTGAAATTCTCTTGAAGCTTTTAAAATTCTCTCTAGAATTTTCAAAATCCATGGCCACATGTTTACAATTTCACATAAAAAAATTGCTAAAATTCCAGTTGAAATTTTTTCAAAGTCCCTTAAAAATTTTCCAATTTTTGTCCCAATTCTTCCCATTCCCATTGAAACTTTTCAAATCCCTCTCAAAATTGTTGAAATTCTCTTGAAGCTTTTAAAATTCTCTCTAGAATTTTCAAAATCCATGTCCACATGTTTACAATTTCACGTCAAAAAATGGCTAAAATTCCAGTTGAAATTTTTTCAAAGTCCCTTAAAAATTTTCCAATTTTTTGTCCCAATTCTTCCCATTCCCATTGAAACTTTTCAAATCCCTCTCAAAATTGTTGAAATTCTGTTGAAGCTTTTAAAATTCTCTCTAGAATTTTCAAAATCCATGTCCACATGTTTACAATTTCACGTAAAAAAATGGCTAAAATTCCAGTTGAAATTTTTTCAAAGTCCCTTAAAAATTTTCCAATTTTTGTCCCAATTCTTCCCATTCCCATTGAAACTTTTCAAATCCCTCTCAAAATTGTTGAAATTCTCTTGAAGCTTTTAAAATTCTCTCTAGAATTTTCAAAATCCATGTCCACATGTTTACAATTTCACGTAAAAAAATGGCTAAAATTCCAGTTGAAATTTTTTCAAAGTCCCTTAAAAATTTTCCAATTTTTGTCCCAATTCTTCCCATTCCCATTGAAACTTTTCAAATCCCTCTCAAAATTGTTGAAATTCTGTTGAAGCTTTTAAAATTCTCTCTAGAATTTTCAAAATCCATGGCCACATGTTTACAATTTCACGTCAAAAAATGGCTAAAATTCCAGTTGAAATTTTTTCAAAGTCCCTTAAAAATTTTCCAATTTTTGTCCCAATTCTTCCCATTCCCATTGAAACTTTTCAAATCCCTCTCAAAATTGTTGAAATTCTCTTGAAGCTTTTAAAATTCTCTCTAGAATTTTCAAAATCCATGTCCACATGTTTACAATTTCACGTAAAAAAATGGCTAAAATTCCAGTTGAAATTTTTTCAAAGTCCCTTAAAAATTTTCCAATTTTTGTCCCAATTCTTCCCATTCCCATTGAAACTTTTCAAATCCCTCTCAAAATTGTTGAAATTCTCTTGAAGCTTTTAAAATTCTCTCTAGAATTTTCAAAATCCATGGCCACATGTTTACAATTTCACGTCAAATTTTTTGCTAAAATTCAGTTGAAATTTTTTCAAAGTCCCTTAAAAATTTTCCAATTTTTGTCCCAATTCTTCCCATTCCCATTGAAACTTTTCAAATCCCTCTCAAAATTGTTGAAATTCTGTTGAAGCTTTAAAAATTCTCTCTAGAATTTTCGAAATCCATGTCCACATCTTTACAATTTCATGTCAAAAAATGGCTAAAATTCCAGTTGAAATTTTTTCAAAGTCCCTTAAAAATTTTCCAATTTTTGTCCCAATTCTTCCCATTCCCATTGAAACTTTTCAAATCCCTCTCAAAATTGTTGAAATTCTCTTGAAGCTTTTAAAATTCTCTCTAGAATTTTCAAAATCCATGGCCACATGTTTACAATTTCACATAAAAAAATTGCTAAAATTCCAGTTGAAATTTTTTCAAAGTCCCTTAAAAATTTTCCAATTTTTGTCCCAATTCTTCCCATTCCCATTGAAACTTTTCAAATCCCTCTCAAAATTGTTGAAATTCTCTTGAAGCTTTTAAAATTCTCTCTAGAATTTTCAAAATCCATGTCCACATGTTTACAATTTCACGTCAAAAAATGGCTAAAATTCCAGTTGAAATTTTTTCAAAGTCCCTTAAAAATTTTCCAATTTTTTGTCCCAATTCTTCCCATTCCCATTGAAACTTTTCAAATCCCTCTCAAAATTGTTGAAATTCTGTTGAAGCTTTTAAAATTCTCTCTAGAATTTTCAAAATCCATGTCCACATGTTTACAATTTCACGTAAAAAAATGGCTAAAATTCCAGTTGAAATTTTTTCAAAGTCCCTTAAAAATTTTCCAATTTTTGTCCCAATTCTTCCCATTCCCATTGAAACTTTTCAAATCCCTCTCAAAATTGTTGAAATTCTCTTGAAGCTTTTAAAATTCTCTCTAGAATTTTCAAAATCCATGTCCACATGTTTACAATTTCACGTAAAAAAATGGCTAAAATTCCAGTTGAAATTTTTTCAAAGTCCCTTAAAAATTTTCCAATTTTTGTCCCAATTCTTCCCATTCCCATTGAAACTTTTCAAATCCCTCTCAAAATTGTTGAAATTCTGTTGAAGCTTTTAAAATTCTCTCTAGAATTTTCAAAATCCATGGCCACATGTTTACAATTTCACGTCAAAAAATGGCTAAAATTCCAGTTGAAATTTTTTCAAAGTCCCTTAAAAATTTTCCAATTTTTGTCCCAATTCTTCCCATTCCCATTGAAACTTTTCAAATCCCTCTCAAAATTGTTGAAATTCTGTTGAAGCTTTTAAAATTCTCTCTAGAATTTTCAAAATCCATGTCCACATGTTTACAATTTCACGTCAAAAAATTGCTAAAATTCCAGTTGAAATTTTTTCAAAGTCCCTTAAAAATTTTCCCATTTTTGTCCCAATTCTTCCCATTCCCATTGAAACTTTTCAAATCCCTCTCAAAATTGTTGAAATTCTCTTGAAGCTTTTAAAATTCTCTCTAGAATTTTCAAAATCCATGGCCACATGTTTACAATTTCACGTCAAAAAATGGCTAAAATTCCAGTTGAAATTTTTTCAAAGTCCCTTAAAAATTTTCCAATTTTTGTCCCAATTCTTCCCATTCCCATTGAAACTTTTCAAATCCCTCTCAAAATTGTTGAAATTCTCTTGAAGCTTTAAAAATTCTCTCTAGAATTTTCGAAATCCATGTCCACATCTTTACAATTTCATGTCAAAAAATGGCTAAAATTCCAGTTGAAATTTTTTCAAAGTCCCTTAAAAATTTTCCAATTTTTGTCCCAATTCTTCCCATTCCCATTGAAACTTTTCAAATCCCTCTCAAAATTGTTGAAATTCTCTTGAAGCTTTTAAAATTCTCTCTAGAATTTTCAAAATCCATGGCCACATGTTTACAATTTCACATAAAAAAATTGCTAAAATTCCAGTTGAAATTTTTTCAAAGTCCCTTAAAAATTTTCCAATTTTTGTCCCAATTCTTCCCATTCCCATTGAAACTTTTCAAATCCCTCTCAAAATTGTTGAAATTCTCTTGAAGCTTTTAAAATTCTCTCTAGAATTTTCAAAATCCACTTCAACATGTTTACAATTTCACGTCAAAAAATGGCTAAAATTCCAGTTGAAATTTTTTCAAAGTCCCTTAAAAATTTTCCAATTTTTGTCCCAATTCTTCCCATTCCCATTGAAACTTTTCAAATCCCTCTCAAAATTGTTGAAATTCTGTTGAAGCTTTAAAAATTCTCTCTAGAATTTTCAAAATCCATGTCCACATGTTTACAATTTCATGTCAAAAAATGGCTAAAACTCCAGTTGAAATTTTTTCAAAGTCCCTTAAAAATTTTCCAATTTTTGTCCCAATTCTTCCCATTCCCATTGAAACTTTTCAAATCCCTCTCAAAATTGTAGAAATTCTGTTAAAGCTTTTAAAATTCTCTCTAGAATTTTCAAAATCCATGTCCACATGTTTACAATTTCACGTAAAAAAATGGCTAAAATTCCAGTTGAAATTTTTTCAAAGTCCCTTAAAAATTTTCCAATTTTTGTCCCAATTCTTCCCATTCCCATTGAAACTTTTCAAATCCCTCTCAAAATTGTTGAAATTCTGTTGAAGCTTTAAAATTCTCTCTAGAATTTTCGAAATCCATGTCCACATGTTTACAATTTCATGTCAAAAAATGGCTAAAATTCCAGTTGAAATTTTTTCAAAGTCCCTTAAAAATTTTCCAATTTTTGTCCCAATTCTTCCCATTCCCATTGAAACTTTTCAAATCCCTCTCAAAATTGTTGAAATTCTGTTGAAGCTTTTAAAATTCTCTCTAGAATTTTCAAAATCCATGTCCACATGTTTACAATTTCACGTAAAAAAATGGCTAAAATTCCAGTTGAAATTTTTTCAAAGTCCCTTAAAAATTTTCCAATTTTTGTCCCAATTCTTCCCATTCCCATTGAAACTTTTCAAATCCCTCTCAAAATTGTTGAAATTCTCTTGAAGCTTTTAAAATTCTCTCTAGAATTTTCAAAATCCATGGCCACATGTTTACAATTTCACGTCAAAAAATGGCTAAAATTCCAGTTGAAATTTTTTCAAAGTCCCTTAAAAATTTTCCAATTTTTGTCCCAATTCTTCCCATTCCCATTGAAACTTTTCAAATCCCTCTCAAAATTGTTGAAATTCTCTTGAAGCTTTTAAAATTCTCTCTAGAATTTTCAAAATCCATGGCCACATGTTTACAATTTCACGTCAAAAAATGGCTAAAATTCCAGTTGAAATTTTTTCAAAGTCCCTTAAAAATTTTCCAATTTTTGTCCCAATTCTTCCCATTCCCATTGAAACTTTTCAAATCCCTCTCAAAATTGTTGAAATTCTGTTGAAGCTTTAAAAATTCTCTCTAGAATTTTCAAAATCCATGTCCACATCTTTACAATTTCATGTCAAAAAATGGCTAAAATTCCAGTTGAAATTTTTTCAAAGTCCCTTAAAAATTTTCCAATTTTTGTCCCAATTCTTCCCATTCCCATTGAAACTTTTCAAATCCCTCTCAAAATTGTTGAAATTCTGTTGAAGCTTTTAAAATTCTCTCTAGAATTTTCAAAATCCATGTCCACATGTTTACAATTTCACGTCAAAAAATGGCTAAAATTCCAGTTGAAATTTTTTCAAAGTCCCTTCAAAATTTTCCAATTTTTGTCCCAATTCTTCCCATTCCCATTGAAACTTTTCAAATCCCTCTCAAAATTGTTGAAATTCTGTTGAAGCTTTTAAAATTCTCTCTAGAATTTTCAAAACCCATGTCCACATGTTTACAATTTCACGTCAAAAAATGGCTAAAATTCCAGTTGAAATTTTTTCAAAGTCCCTTCAAAATTTTCCAATTTTTGTCCCAATTCTTCCCATTCCCATTGAAACTTTTCAAATCCCTCTCAAAATTGTTGAAATTCTGTTGAAGCTTTTAAAATTCTCTCTAGAATTTTCAAAATCCATGTCCACATGTTTACAATTTCACGTCAAAAAATTGCTAAAATTCCAGTTGAAATTTTTTCAAAGTCCCTTAAAAATTTTCCAATTTTTGTCCCAATTCTTCCCATTCCCATTGAAACTTTTCAAATCCCTCTCAAAATTGTTGAAATTCTCTTGAAGCTTTTAAAATTCTCTCTAGAATTTTCAAAATCCATGGCCACATGTTTACAATTTCACGTCAAAAAATGGCTAAAATTCCAGTTGAAATTTTTTCAAAGTCCCTTAAAAATTTTCCAATTTTTGTCCCAATTCTTCCCATTCCCATTGAAACTTTTCAAATCCCTCTCAAAATTGTTGAAATTCTGTTGAAGCTTTAAAAATTCTCTCTAGAATTTTCGAAATCCATGTCCACATCTTTACAATTTCATGTCAAAAAATGGCTAAAATTCCAGTTGAAATTTTTTCAAAGTCCCTTAAAAATTTTCCAATTTTTGTCCCAATTCTTCCCATTCCCATTGAAACTTTTCAAATCCCTCTCAAAATTGTTGAAATTCTCTTGAAGCTTTTAAAATTCTCTCTAGAATTTTCAAAATCCATGGCCACATGTTTACAATTTCACATAAAAAAATTGCTAAAATTCCAGTTGAAATTTTTTCAAAGTCCCTTCAAAATTTTCCAATTTTTGTCCCAATTCTTCCCATTCCCATTGAAACTTTTCAAATCCCTCTCAAAATTGTTGAAATTCTCTTGAAGCTTTTAAAAGTCTCTCTAGAATTTTCAAAATCCATGTCCACATGTTTACAATTTCACGTCAAAAAATGGCTAAAATTCCAGTTGAAATTTTTTCAAAGTCCCTTAAAAATTTTCCAATTTTTTGTCCCAATTCTTCCCATTCCCATTGAAACTTTTCAAATCCCTCTCAAAATTGTTGAAATTCTCTTGAAGCTTTTAAAATTCTCTCTAGAATTTTCAAAATCCACTTCAACATGTTTACAATTTCACGTCAAAAAATGGCTAAAATTCCAGTTGAAATTTTTTCAAAGTCCCTTAAAAATTTTCCAATTTTTGTCCCAATTCTTCCCATTCCCATTGAAACTTTTCAAATCCCTCTCAAAATTGTTGAAATTCTCTTGAAGCTTTTAAAATTCTCTCTAGAATTTTCAAAATCCATGTCCACATGTTTACAATTTCACGTCAAAAAATTGCTAAAATTCCAGTTGAAATTTTTTCAAAGTCCCTTAAAAATTTTCCAATTTTTGTCCCAATTCTTCCCATTCCCATTGAAACTTTTCAAATCCCTCTCAAAATTGTTGAAATTCTGTTGAAGCTTTTAAAATTCTCTCTAGAATTTTCAAAATCCATGGCCACATGTTTACAATTTCACGTCAAAAAATGGCTAAAATTCCAGTTGAAATTTTTTCAAAGTCCCTTAAAAATTTTCCAATTTTTGTCCCAATTCTTCCCATTCCCATTGAAACTTTTCAAATCCCTCTCAAAAGTGTTGAAATTCTCTTGAAGCTTTTAAAATTCTCTCTAGAATTTTCAAAATCCACTTCAACATGTTTACAATTTCACGTCAAAAAATGGCTAAAATTCCAGTTGAAATTTTTTCAAAGTCCCTTAAAAATTTTCCAATTTTTGTCCCAATTCTTCCCATTCCCATTGAAACTTTTCAAATCCCTCTCAAAATTGTTGAAATTCTCTTGAAGCTTTTAAAATTCTCTCTAGAATTTTCAAAATCCATGTCCACATGTTTACAATTTCACGTAAAAAAATGGCTAAAATTCCAGTTGAAATTTTTTCAAAGTCCCTTAAAAATTTTCCAATTTTTGTCCCAATTCTTCCCATTCCCATTGAAACTTTTCAAATCCCTCTCAAAATTGTTGAAATTCTGTTGAAGCTTTTAAAATTCTCTCTAGAATTTTCAAAATCCATGGCCACATGTTTACAATTTCACGTCAAAAAATTGCTAAAATTCCAGTTGAAATTTTTTCAAAGTCCCTTAAAAATTTTCCAATTTTTGTCCCAATTCTTCCCATTCCCATTGAAACTTTTCAAATCCCTCTCAAAAGTGTTGAAATTCTCTTGAAGCTTTTAAAATTCTCTCTAGAATTTTCAAAATCCACTTCAACATGTTTACAATTTCACATAAAAAAATTGCTAAAATTCCAGTTGAAATTTTTTCAAAGTCCCTTAAAAATTTTCCAATTTTTGTCCCAATTCTTCCCATTCCCATTGAAACTTTTCAAATCCCTCTCAAAATTGTTGAAATTCTCTTGAAGCTTTTAAAATTCTCTCTAGAATTTTCAAAATCCATGTCCACATGTTTACAATTTCACGTCAAAAAATGGCTAAAATTCCAGTTGAAATTTTTTCAAAGTCCCTTAAAAATTTTCCAATTTTTTGTCCCAATTCTTCCCATTCCCATTGAAACTTTTCAAATCCCTCTCAAAATTGTTGAAATTCTGTTGAAGCTTTTAAAATTCTCTCTAGAATTTTCAAAATCCATGTCCACATGTTTACAATTTCACGTAAAAAAATGGCTAAAATTCCAGTTGAAATTTTTTCAAAGTCCCTTAAAAATTTTCCAATTTTTGTCCCAATTCTTCCCATTCCCATTGAAACTTTTCAAATCCCTCTCAAAATTGTTGAAATTCTGTTGAAGCTTTTAAAATTCTCTCTAGAATTTTCAAAATCCATGGCCACATGTTTACAATTTCACGTAAAAAAATGGCTAAAATTCCAGTTGAAATTTTTTCAAAGTCCCTTAAAAATTTTCCAATTTTTGTCCCAATTCTTCCCATTCCCATTGAAACTTTTCAAATCCCTCTCAAAATTGTTGAAATTCTCTTGAAGCTTTTAAAATTCTCTCTAGAATTTTCAAAATCCATGGCCACATGTTTACAATTTCACGTCAAAAAATGGCTAAAATTCCAGTTGAAATTTTTTCAAAGTCCCTTAAAAATTTTCCAATTTTTGTCCCAATTCTTCCCATTCCCATTGAAACTTTTCAAATCCCTCTCAAAATTGTTGAAATTCTGTTGAAGCTTTTAAAATTCTCTCTAGAATTTTCAAAATCCACTTCAACATGTTTACAATTTCACGTCAAAAAATTGCTAAAATTCCAGTTGAAATTTTTTCAAAGTCCCTTAAAAATTTTCCAATTTTTGTCCCAATTCTTCCCATTCCCATTGAAACTTTTCAAATCCCTCTCAAAATTGTTGAAATTCTGTTGAAGCTTTTAAAATTCTCTCTAGAATTTTCAAAACCCATGTCCACATGTTTACAATTTCACGTCAAAAAATGGCTAAAATTCCAGTTGAAATTTTTTCAAAGTCCCTTAAAAATTTTCCAATTTTTGTCCCAATTCTTCC
This sequence comes from Streptopelia decaocto, assembly GCF_964273445.1. NCBI lineage: Eukaryota > Metazoa > Chordata > Aves > Columbiformes > Columbidae > Streptopelia > Streptopelia decaocto. The sequence continues at coordinate 1,093 of NW_028115596.1, read as the reverse complement.
CATTCCCATTGAAACTTTTCAAATCCCTCTCAAAATTGTTGAAATTCTGTTGAAGCTTTTAAAATTCTCTCTAGAATTTTCAAAATCCATGTCCACATGTTTACAATTTCACGTCAAAAAATTGCTAAAATTCCAGTTGAAATTTTTTCAAAGTCCCTTAAAAATTTTCCAATTTTTGTCCCAATTCTTCCCATTCCATTGAAACTTTTCAAATCCCTCTCAAAATTGTTGAAATTCTCTTGAAGCTTTTAAAATTCTCTCTAGAATTTTCAAAATCCATGGCCACATGTTTACAATTTCACGTCAAAAAATGGCTAAAATTCCAGTTGAAATTTTTTCAAAGTCCCTTAAAAATTTTCCAATTTTTGTCCCAATTCTTCCCATTCCCATTGAAACTTTTCAAATCCCTCTCAAAATTGTTGAAATTCTGTTGAAGCTTTAAAAATTCTCTCTAGAATTTTCGAAATCCATGTCCACATCTTTACAATTTCATGTCAAAAAATGGCTAAAATTCCAGTTGAAATTTTTTCAAAGTCCCTTAAAAATTTTCCAATTTTTGTCCCAATTCTTCCCATTCCCATTGAAACTTTTCAAATCCCTCTCAAAATTGTTGAAATTCTCTTGAAGCTTTTAAAATTCTCTCTAGAATTTTCAAAATCCATGTCCACATGTTTACAATTTCACGTCAAAAAATGGCTAAAATTCCAGTTGAAATTTTTTCAAAGTCCCTTAAAAATTTTCCAATTTTTGTCCCAATTCTTCCCATTCCCATTGAAACTTTTCAAATCCCTCTCAAAATTGTTGAAATTCTGTTGAAGCTTTTAAAATTCTCTCTAGAATTTTCAAAATCCATGTCCACATGTTTACAATTTCACGTAAAAAAATGGCTAAAATTCCAGTTGAAATTTTTTCAAAGTCCCTTAAAAATTTTCCAATTTTTGTCCCAATTCTTCCCATTCCCATTGAAACTTTTCAAATCCCTCTCAAAATTGTTGAAATTCTCTTGAAGCTTTTAAAATTCTCTCTAGAATTTTCAAAATCCATGTCCACATGTTTACAATTTCACGTCAAAAAATTGCTAAAATTCCAGTTG
>NW_028115597.1:0-26727 GCF_964273445.1 Streptopelia decaocto | reverse complement strand
GAAAATTTTTAAGGGACTTTGAAAAAATTTCAACTGGAATTTTAGCCATTTTTTGACGTGAAATTGTAAACATGTGGACATGGATTTGAAAATTCTAGAGAGAATTTTAAAAGCTTCAAGAGAATTTCAACAATTTTGAGAGGGATTTGAAAAGTTTCAATGGGAATGGGAAGAATTGGGACAAAAATTGGAAAATTTTTAAGGGACTTTGAAAAAATTTCAACTGGAATTTTAGCCATTTTTTGACGTGAAATTGTAAACATGTTGAAGTGGATTTTGAAAATTCTAGAGAGAATTTTAAAAGCTTCAAGAGAATTTCAACAATTTTGAGAGGGATTTGAAAAGTTTCAATGGGAATGGGAAGAATTGGGACAAAAATTGGAAAATTTTTAAGGGACTTTGAAAAAATTTCAACTGGAATTTTAGCCATTTTTTGACATGAAATTGTAAACATGTGGCCATGGATTTTGAAAATTCTAGAGAGAATTTTAAAAGCTTCAAGAGAATTTCAACAATTTTGAGAGGGATTTGAAAAGTTTCAATGGGAATGGGAAGAATTGGGACAAAAATTGGAAAATTTTTAAGGGACTTTGAAAAAATTTCAACTGGAATTTTAGCCATTTTTTGATGTGAAATTGTGAACATGTGGACATGGATTTTGAAAATTCTAGAGAGAATTTTAAAAGCTTCAAGAGAATTTCAACAATTTTGAGAGGGATTTGAAAAGTTTCAATGGGAATGGGAAGAATTGGGACAAAAATTGGAAAATTTTTAAGGGACTTTGAAAAAATTTCAACTGGAATTTTAGCCATTTTTTGACGTGAAATTGTAAACATGTGGCCATGGATTTTGAAAATTCTAGAGAGAATTTTAAAAGCTTCAAGAGAATTTCAACAATTTTGAGAGGGATTTGAAAAGTTTCAATGGGAATGGGAAGAATTGGGACAAAAATTGGAAAATTTTTAAGGGACTTTGAAAAAATTTCAACTGGAATTTTAGCCATTTTTTGACGTGAAATTGTAAACATGTGGCCATGGATTTTGAAAATTCTAGAGAGAATTTTAAAAGCTTCAAGAGAATTTCAACAATTTTGAGAGGGATTTGAAAAGTTTCAATGGGAATGGGAAGAATTGGGACAAAAATTGGAAAATTTTTAAGGGACTTTGAAAAAATTTCAACTGGAATTTTAGCCATTTTTTTACGTGAAATTGTAAACATGTGGACAGGATTTTGAAAATTCTAGAGAGAATTTTTAAAGCTTCAAGAGAATTTCAACAATTTTGAGAGGGATTTGAAAAGTTTCAATGGGAATGGGAAGAATTGGGACAAAAATTGGAAAATTTTTAAGGGACTTTGAAAAAATTTCAACTGGAATTTTAGCCATTTTTTGACGTGAAATTGTAAACATGTGGCCATGGATTTTGAAAATTCTAGAGAGAATTTTAAAAGCTTCAAGAGAATTTCAACAATTTTGAGAGGGATTTGAAAAGTTTCAATGGGAATGGGAAGAATTGGGACAAAAATTGGAAATTTTTTAAGGGACTTTGAAAAAATTTCAACTGGAATTTTAGCATTTTTTTGACGTGAAATTGTAAACATGTGGACATGGATTTTGAAAATTCTAGAGAGAATTTTAAAAGCTTCAAGAGAATTTCAACAATTTTGAGAGGGATTTGAAAAGTTTCAATGGGAATGGGAAGAATTGGGACAAAAATTGGAAAATTTTTAAGGGACTTTGAAAAAATTTCAACTGGAATTTTAGCCATTTTTTTTACGTGAAATTGTAAACATGTGGCCATGGATTTTGAAAATTCTAGAGAGAATTTTAAAAGCTTCAACAGAATTTCAACAATTTTGAGAGGGATTTGAAAAGTTTCAATGGGAATGGGAAGAATTGGGGCAAAAATTGGAAAATTTTTAAGGGACTTTGAAAAAATTTCAACTGGAATTTTAGCCATTTTTTTTACGTGAAATTGTAAACATGTGGACATGGATTTTGAAAATTCTAGAGAGAATTTTAAAAGTTTTATCAGAATTTCTACAATTTTGAGAGGGATTTGAAAAGTTTCAATGGGAATGGGAAGGATTGGGACAAAAATTGGAAAATTTTTAAGGGACTTTGAAAAAATTTCAACTGGAATTTTAGCCATTTTTTGACGTGAAATTGTAAACATGTGGCCATGGATTTTGAAAATTCTAGAGAGAATTTTAAAAGCTTCAAGAGAATTTCAACAATTTTGAGAGGGATTTGAAAAGTTTCAATGGGAATGGGAAGAATTGGGACAAAAATTGGAAAATTTTTAAGGGACTTTGAAAAAATTTCAACTGGAATTTTAGCCATTTTTTTTACGTGAAATTGTAAACATATGGCCATGGCTTTTGAAAATTCTAGAGAGAATTTTAAAAGCTTCAACAGAATTTCAACAATTTTGAGAGGGATTTGAAAAGTTTCAATGGGAATGGGAAGAATTGGGGCAAAAATTGGAAAATTTTTAAGGGACTTTGAAAAAATTTCAACTGGAATTTTAGCCATTTTTTGACGTGAAATTGTAAACATGTGGACATGGATTTTGAAAATTCTAGAGAGAATTTTAAAAGCTTCAAGAGAATTTCAACAATTTTGAGAGGGATTTGAAAAGTTTCAATGGGAATGGGAAGAATTGGGACAAAAATTGGAAAATTTTTAAGAGACTTTGAAAAAATTTCAACTGGAATTTTAGCCATTTTTTGACGTGAAATTGTAAACATATGGCCATGGCTTTTGAAAATTCTAGAGAGAATTTTAAAAGCTTCAACAGAATTTCAACAATTTTGAGAGGGATTTGAAAAGTTTCAATGGGAATGGGAAGAATTGGGACAAAAATTGGAAAATTTTTAAGGGGACTTTGAAAAAATTTCAACTGGAATTTTAGCCATTTTTTGACGTGAAATTGTAAACATGTGGACATGGATTTTGAAAATTCTAGAGAGAATTTTAAAAGCTTCAAGAGAATTTCAACAATTTTGAGAGGGATTTGAAAAGTTTCAATGGGAATGGGAAGAATTGGGACAAAAATTGGAAAATTTTTAAGGGACTTTGAAAAAATTTCAACTGGAATTTTAGCCATTTTGTTACGTGAAATTGTAAACATGTGGACATGGATTTTGAAAATTCTAGAGAGAATTTTAAAAGCTTCAACAGAATTTCAACAATTTTGAGAGGGATTTGAAAAGTTTCAATGGGAATGGGAAGAATTGGGACAAAAATTGGAAAATTTTTAAGGGACTTTGAAAAAATTTCAACTGGAATTTTAGCCATTTTTTGACGTGAAATTGTAAACATGTGGCCATGGATTTTGAAAATTCTAGAGAGAATTTTAAAAGCTTCAAGAGAATTTCAACAATTTTGAGAGGGATTTGAAAATTTTCAATGGGAATGGGAAGAATTGGGACAAAAATTGGAAAATTTTTAAGGGACTTTGAAAAAATTTCAACTGGAATTTTAGCCATTTTTTGACGTGAAATTGTAAACATGTGGCCATGGATTTTGAAAATTCTAGAGAGAATTTTAAAAGCTTCAAGAGAATTTCAACAGTTTTGAGAGGGATTTGAAAAGTTTCAATGGGAATGGGAAGAATTGGGACAAAAATTGGAAAATTTTTAAGGGACTTTGAAAAAATTTCAACTGGAATTTTAGCCATTTTTTGACGTGAAATTGTGAACATGTGGACATGGATTTTGAAAATTCTAGAGAGAATTTTAAAAGCTTCAAGAGAATTTCAACAATTTTGAGAGGGATTTGAAAAGTTTCAATGGGAATGGGAAGAATTGGGACAAAAATTGGAAAATTTTTAAGGGACTTTGAAAAAATTTCAACTGGAATTTTAGCCATTTTTTGACGTGAAATTGTAAACATGTGGCCATGGATTTTGAAAATTCTAGAGAGAATTTTAAAAGCTTCAAGAGAATTTCAACAATTTTGAGAGGGATTTGAAAAGTTTCAATGGGAATGGGAAGAATTGGGACAAAAATTGGAAATTTTTTAAGGGACTTTGAAAAAATTTCAACTGGAATTTTAGCATTTTTTTACGTGAAATTGTAAACATGTGGACATGGATTTTGAAAATTCTAGAGAGAATTTTAAAAGCTTTAACAGAATTTCTACAATTTTGAGAGGGATTTGAAAAGTTTCAATGGGAATGGGAAGAATTGGGACAAAAATTGGAAAATTTTTAAGGGACTTTGAAAAAATTTCAACTGGAATTTTAGCCATTTTGTTACGTGAAATTGTAAACATGTGGCCATGGATTTTGAAAATTCTAGAGAGAATTTTAAAAGCTTCAAGAGAATTTCAACAATTTTGAGAGGGATTTGAAAATTTTCAATGGGAATGGGAAGAATTGGGACAAAAATTGGAAAATTTTTAAGGGACTTTGAAAAAATTTCAACTGGAATTTTAGCCATTTTTTGACGTGAAATTGTAAACATGTGGCCATGGATTTTGAAAATTCTAGAGAGAATTTTAAAAGCTTCAAGAGAATTTCAACAATTTTGAGAGGGATTTGAAAAGTTTCAATGGGAATGGGAAGAATTGGGACAAAAATTGGAAAATTTTTAAGGGACTTTGAAAAAATTTCAACTGGAATTTTAGCCATTTTTTGACGTGAAATTGTGAACATGTGGCCATGGATTTTGAAAATTCTAGAGAGAATTTTAAAAGCTTCAAGAGAATTTCAACAATTTTGAGAGGGATTTGAAAAGTTTCAATGGGAATGGGAAGAATTGGGACAAAAATTGGAAAATTTTTAAGGGACTTTGAAAAAATTTCAACTGGAATTTTAGCATTTTTTTTACGTGAAATTGTAAACATGTGGACATGGATTTTGAAAATTCTAGAGAGAATTTTAAAAGCTTTAACAGAATTTCTACAATTTTGAGAGGGATTTGAAAAGTTTCAATGGGAATGGGAAGGATTGGGACAAAAATTGGAAAATTTTTAAGGGACTTTGAAAAAATTTCAACTGGAATTTTAGCCATTTTGTTACGTGAAATTGTAAACATGTGGCCATGGATTTTGAAAATTCTAGAGAGAATTTTAAAAGCTTCAAGAGAATTTCAACAATTTTGAGAGGGATTTGAAAAGTTTCAATGGGAATGGGAAGAATTGGGACAAAAATTGGAAAATTTTTAAGGGACTTTGAAAAAATTTCAACTGGAATTTTAGCCATTTTTTGACGTGAAATTGTAAACATGTGGCCATGGATTTTGAAAATTCTAGAGAGAATTTTAAAAGCTTCAAGAGAATTTCAACAATTTTGAGAGGGATTTGAAAATTTTCAATGGGAATGGGAAGAATTGGGACAAAAATTGGAAAATTTTTAAGGGACTTTGAAAAAATTTCAACTGGAATTTTAGCATTTTTTTGACGTGAAATTGTAAACATGTGGACATGGATTTTGAAAATTCTAGAGAGAATTTTAAAAGCTTCAAGAGAATTTCAACAATTTTGAGAGGGATTTGAAAAGTTTCAATGGGAATGGGAAGAATTGGGACAAAAATTGGAAAATTTTTAAGGGACTTTGAAAAAATTTCAACTGGAATTTTAGCCATTTTTGGACGTGAAATTGTAAACATGTGGCCATGGATTTTGAAAATTCTAGAGAGAATTTTAAAAGCTTCAAGAGAATTTCAACAATTTTGAGCGGGATTTGAAAAGTTTCAATGGGAATGGGAAGAATTGGGACAAAAATTGGAAAATTTTTAAGGGACTTTGAAAAAATTTCAACTGGAATTTTAGCCATTTTTTGACGTGAAATTGTGAACATGTGGACATGGATTTTGAAAATTCTAGAGAGAATTTTAAAAGCTTCAACAGAATTTCAACAATTTTGAGAGGGATTTGAAAAGTTTCAATGGGAATGGGAAGAATTGGGACAAAAATTGGAAAATTTTTAAGGGACTTTGAAAAAATTTCAACTGGAATTTTAGCCATTTTTTGACGTGAAATTGTAAACATGTGGCCATGGATTTTGAAAATTCTAGAGAGAATTTTAAAAGCTTCAAGAGAATTTCAACAATTTTGAGAGGGATTTGAAAAGTTTCAATGGGAATGGGAAGAATTGGGACAAAAATTGGAAAATTTTTAAGGGACTTTGAAAAAATTTCAACTGGAATTTTAGCCATTTTTTGACGTGAAATTGTAAACATGTGGCCATGGATTTTGAAAATTCTAGAGAGAATTTTAAAAGCTTCAAGAGAATTTCAACAATTTTGAGAGGGATTTGAAAAGTTTCAATGGGAATGGGAAGAATTGGGACAAAAATTGGAAAATTTTTAAGGGACTTTGAAAAAATTTCAACTGGAATTTTAGCCATTTTTTTACGTGAAATTGTAAACATGTGGACATGGATTTTGAAAATTCTAGAGAGAATTTTTAAAGCTTCAAGAGAATTTCAACAATTTTGAGAGGGATTTGAAAAGTTTCAATGGGAATGGGAAGAATTGGGACAAAAATTGGAAAATTTTTAAGGGACTTTGAAAAAATTTCAACTGGAATTTTAGCCATTTTTTTTACGTGAAATTGTAAACATGTGGACATGGATTTTGAAAATTCTAGAGAGAATTTTAAAAGCTTCAACAGAATTTCAACAATTTTGAGAGGGATTTGAAAAGTTTCAATGGGAATGGGAAGAATTGGGGCAAAAATTGGAAAATTTTTAAGGGACTTTGAAAAAATTTCAACTGGAATTTTAGCCATTTTTTTTACGTGAAATTGTAAACATGTGGACATGGATTTTGAAAATTCTAGAGAGAATTTTAAAAGCTTTATCAGAATTTCTACAATTTTGAGAGGGATTTGAAAAGTTTCAATGGGAATGGGAAGAATTGGGGCAAAAATTGGAAAATTTTTAAGGGACTTTGAAAAAATTTCAACTGGAATTTTAGCCATTTTTTGACGTGAAATTGTAAACATGTGGCCATGGATTTTGAAAATTCTAGAGAGAATTTTAAAAGCTTCAAGAGAATTTCAACAATTTTGAGAGGGATTTGAAAAGTTTCAATGGGAATGGGAAGAATTGGGACAAAAATTGGAAAATTTTTAAGGGACTTTGAAAAAATTTCAACTGGAATTTTAGCCATTTTTTGACGTGAAATTGTAAACATGTGGACATGGATTTTGAAAATTCTAGAGAGAATTTTAAAAGCTTCAAGAGAATTTCAACAATTTTGAGAGGGATTTGAAAAGTTTCAATGGGAATGGGAAGAATTGGGACAAAAATTGGAAAATTTTTAAGGGACTTTGAAAAAATTTCAACTGGAATTTTAGCATATTTTTACGTGAAATTGTAAACATGTGGACATGGATTTTGAAAATTCTAGAGAGAATTTTAAAAGCTTTAACAGAATTTCTACAATTTTGAGAGGGATTTGAAAAGTTTCAATGGGAATGGGAAGAATTGGGACAAAAATTGGAAAATTTTTAAGGGACTTTGAAAAAATTTCAACTGGAATTTTAGCCATTTTGTTACGTGAAATTGTAAACATGTGGCCATGGATTTTGAAAATTCTAGAGAGAATTTTAAAAGCTTCAAGAGAATTTCAACAATTTTGAGAGGGATTTGAAAAGTTTCAATGGGAATGGGAAGAATTGGGACAAAAATTGGAAAATTTTTAAGGGACTTTGAAAAAATTTCAACTGGAATTTTAGCCATTTTTTTTACGTGAAATTGTAAACATGTGGACATGGATTTTGAAAATTCTAGAGAGAATTTTAAAAGCTTCAACAGAATTTCAACAATTTTGAGAGGGATTTGAAAAGTTTCAATGGGAATGGGAAGAATTGGGGCAAAAATTGGAAAATTTTTAAGGGACTTTGAAAAATTTCAACTGGAATTTTAGCCATTTTTTGACGTGAAATTGTAAACATGTGGACATGGATTTTGAAAATTCTAGAGAGAATTTTAAAAGCTTCAAGAGAATTTCAACAATTTTGAGAGGGATTTGAAAAGTTTCAATGGGAATGGGAAGAATTGGGACAAAAATTGGAAATTTTTTAAGGGACTTTGAAAAAATTTCAACTGGAATTTTAGCCATTTTTTGACGTGAAATTGTAAACATGTGGACATGGATTTTGAAAATTCTAGAGAGAATTTTAAAAGCTTCAACAGAATTTCAACAATTTTGAGAGGGATTTGAAAAGTTTCAATGGGAATGGGAAGAATTGGGGCAAAAATTGGAAAATTTTTAAGGGACTTTGAAAAAATTTCAACTGGAATTTTAGCCATTTTTTTACGTGAAATTGTAAACATGTGGACATGGATTTTGAAAATTCTAGAGAGAATTTTAAAAGCTTTATCAGAATTTCTACAATTTTGAGAGGGATTTGAAAAGTTTCAATGGGAATGGGAAGAATTGGGACAAAAATTGGAAAATTTTTAAGGGACTTTGAAAAAATTTCAACTGGAATTTTAGCCATTTTTTTTACGTGAAATTGTAAACATGTGGACATGGATTTTGAAAATTCTAGAGAGAATTTTAAAAGCTTCAACAGAATTTCAACAATTTTGAGAGGGATTTGAAAAGTTTCAATGGGAATGGGAAGAATTGGGGCAAAAATTGGAAAATTTTTAAGGGACTTTGAAAAAATTTCAACTGGAATTTTAGCCATTTTTTTTACGTGAAATTGTAAACATGTGGACATGGATTTTGAAAATTCTAGAGAGAATTTTAAAAGCTTTATCAGAATTTCAACAATTTTGAGAGGGATTTGAAAAGTTTCAATGGGAATGGGAAGAATTGGGGCAAAAATTGGAAAATTTTTAAGGGACTTTGAAAAAATTTCAACTGGAATTTTAGCCATTTTTTGACGTGAAATTGTAAACATGTGGCCATGGATTTTGAAAATTCTAGAGAGAATTTTAAAAGCTTCAAGAGAATTTCAACAATTTTGAGAGGGATTTGAAAAGTTTCAATGGGAATGGGAAGAATTGGGACAAAAATTGGAAAATTTTTAAGGGACTTTGAAAAAATTTCAACTGGAATTTTAGCCATTTTTTTTACGTGAAATTGTAAACATGTGGACATGGATTTTGAAAATTCTAGAGAGAATTTTAAAAGCTTCAACAGAATTTCAACAATTTTGAGAGGGATTTGAAAAGTTTCAATGGGAATGGGAAGAATTGGGGCAAAAATTGGAAAATTTTTAAGGGACTTTGAAAAAATTTCAACTGGAATTTTAGCCATTTTTTGACGTGAAATTGTAAACATGTGGACATGGATTTTGAAAATTCTAGAGAGAATTTTAAAAGCTTCAAGAGAATTTCAACAATTTTGAGAGGGATTTGAAAAGTTTCAATGGGAATGGGAAGAATTGGGACAAAAATTGGAAATTTTTTAAGGGACTTTGAAAAAATTTCAACTGGAATTTTAGCCATTTTTTGACGTGAAATTGTAAACATATGGCCATGGCTTTTGAAAATTCTAGAGAGAATTTTAAAAGCTTCAACAGAATTTCAACAATTTTGAGAGGGATTTGAAAAGTTTCAATGGGAATGGGAAGAATTGGGACAAAAATTGGAAAATTTTTAAGGGACTTTGAAAAAATTTCAACTGGAATTTTAGCCATTTTTTGACGTGAAATTGTAAACATGTGGACATGGATTTTGAAAATTCTAGAGAGAATTTTAAAAGCTTCAAGAGAATTTCAACAATTTTGAGAGGGATTTGAAAAGTTTCAATGGGAATGGGAAGAATTGGGACAAAAATTGGAAATTTTTTAAGGGACTTTGAAAAAATTTCAACTGGAATTTTAGCATATTTTTACGTGAAATTGTAAACATGTGGACATGGATTTTGAAAATTCTAGAGAGAATTTTAAAAGCTTTAACAGAATTTCTACAATTTTGAGAGGGATTTGAAAAGTTTCAATGGGAATGGGAAGAATTGGGACAAAAATTGGAAAATTTTTAAGGGACTTTGAAAAAATTTCAACTGGAATTTTAGCCATTTTGTTACGTGAAATTGTAAACATGTGGCCATGGATTTTGAAAATTCTAGAGAGAATTTTAAAAGCTTCAAGAGAATTTCAACAATTTTGAGAGGGATTTGAAAAGTTTCAATGGGAATGGGAAGAATTGGGACAAAAATTGGAAAATTTTTAAGGGACTTTGAAAAAATTTCAACTGGAATTTTAGCCATTTTTTTAACGTGAAATTGTAAACATGTGGACATGGATTTTGAAAATTCTAGAGAGAATTTTAAAAGCTTCAACAGAATTTCAACAATTTTGAGAGGGATTTGAAAAGTTTCAATGGGAATGGGAAGAATTGGGGCAAAAATTGGAAAATTTTTAAGGGACTTTGAAAAAATTTCAACTGGAATTTTAGCCATTTTTTGACGTGAAATTGTAAACATGTGGACATGGATTTTGAAAATTCTAGAGAGAATTTTAAAAGCTTCAAGAGAATTTCAACAATTTTGAGAGGGATTTGAAAAGTTTCAATGGGAATGGGAAGAATTGGGACAAAAATTGGAAAATTTTTAAGGGACTTTGAAAAAATTTCAACTGGAATTTTAGCCATTTTTTGACGTGAAATTGTAAACATATGGCCATGGCTTTTGAAAATTCTAGAGAGAATTTTAAAAGCTTCAACAGAATTTCAACAATTTTGAGAGGGATTTGAAAAGTTTCAATGGGAATGGGAAGAATTGGGACAAAAATTGGAAAATTTTTAAGGGACTTTGAAAAAATTTCAACTGGAATTTTAGCCATTTTTTGACGTGAAATTGTAAACATGTGGACATGGATTTTGAAAATTCTAGAGAGAATTTTAAAAGCTTCAAGAGAATTTCAACAATTTTGAGAGGGATTTGAAAAGTTTCAATGGGAATGGGAAGAATTGGGACAAAAATTGGAAATTTTTTAAGGGACTTTGAAAAAATTTCAACTGGAATTTTAGCATATTTTTACGTGAAATTGTAAACATGTGGACATGGATTTTGAAAATTCTAGAGAGAATTTTAAAAGCTTTAACAGAATTTCTACAATTTTGAGAGGGATTTGAAAAGTTTCAATGGGAATGGGAAGAATTGGGACAAAAATTGGAAAATTTTTAAGGGACTTTGAAAAAATTTCAACTGGAATTTTAGCCATTTTGTTACGTGAAATTGTAAACATGTGGCCATGGATTTTGAAAATTCTAGAGAGAATTTTAAAAGCTTCAAGAGAATTTCAACTATTTTGAGAGGGATTTGAAAATTTTCAATGGGAATGGGAAGAATTGGGACAAAAATTGGAAAATTTTTAAGGGACTTTGAAAAAATTTCAACTGGAATTTTAGCCATTTTTTGACGTGAAATTGTAAACATGTGGCCATGGCTTTTGAAAATTCTAGAGAGAATTTTAAAAGCTTCAAGAGAATTTCAACAATTTTGAGAGGGATTTGAAAAGTTTCAATGGGAATGGGAAGAATTGGGACAAAAATTGGAAAATTTTTAAGGGACTTTGAAAAAATTTCAACTGGAATTTTAGCCATTTTTTGACGTGAAATTGTGAACATGTGGACATGGATTTTGAAAATTCTAGAGAGAATTTTAAAAGCTTCAAGAGAATTTCAACAATTTTGAGAGGGATTTGAAAAGTTTCAATGGGAATGGGAAGAATTGGGACAAAAATTGGAAAATTTTTAAGGGACTTTGAAAAAATTTCAACTGGAATTTTAGCCATTTTTTGACGTGAAATTGTAAACATGTGGCCATGGATTTTGAAAATTCTAGAGAGAATTTTAAAAGCTTCAAGAGAATTTCAACAATTTTGAGAGGGATTTGAAAAGTTTCAATGGGAATGGGAAGAATTGGGACAAAAATTGGAAAATTTTTAAGGGACTTTGAAAAAATTTCAACTGGAATTTTAGCCATTTTTTGACGTGAAATTGTAAACATGTGGACATGGATTTTGAAAATTCTAGAGAGAATTTTTAAAGCTTCAAGAGAATTTCAACAATTTTGAGAGGGATTTGAAAAGTTTCAATGGGAATGGGAAGAATTGGGACAAAAATTGGAAAATTTTTAAGGGACTTTGAAAAAATTTCAACTGGAATTTTAGCCATTTTTTTTACGTGAAATTGTAAACATGTGGACATGGATTTTGAAAATTCTAGAGAGAATTTTAAAAGCTTCAACAGAATTTCAACAATTTTGAGAGGGATTTGAAAAGTTTCAATGGGAATGGGAAGAATTGGGGCAAAAATTGGAAAATTTTTAAGGGACTTTGAAAAAATTTCAAGTGGAATTTTAGCCATTTTTTTTACGTGAAATTGTAAACATGTGGACATGGATTTTGAAAATTCTAGAGAGAATTTTAAAAGCTTTATCAGAATTTCTACAATTTTGAGAGGGATTTGAAAAGTTTCAATGGGAATGGGAAGAATTGGGGCAAAAATTGGAAAATTTTTAAGGGACTTTGAAAAAATTTCAACTGGAATTTTAGCCATTTTTTGACGTGAAATTGTAAACATGTGGCCATGGATTTTGAAAATTCTAGAGAGAATTTTAAAAGCTTCAAGAGAATTTCAACAATTTTGAGAGGGATTTGAAAAGTTTCAATGGGAATGGGAAGAATTGGGACAAAAATTGGAAAATTTTTAAGGGACTTTGAAAAAATTTCAACTGGAATTTTAGCCATTTTTTTTACGTGAAATTGTAAACATATGGCCATGGCTTTTGAAAATTCTAGAGAGAATTTTAAAAGCTTCAAGAGAATTTCAACAATTTTGAGAGGGATTTGAAAAGTTTCAATGGGAATGGGAAGAATTGGGGCAAAAATTGGAAAATTTTTAAGGGACTTTGAAAAAATTTCAACTGGAATTTTAGCCATTTTTTGACGTGAAATTGTAAACATGTGGCCATGGCTTTTGAAAATTCTAGAGAGAATTTTAAAAGCTTCAAGAGAATTTCAACAATTTTGAGAGGGATTTGAAAAGTTTCAATGGGAATGGGAAGAATTGGGACAAAAATTGGAAAATTTTTAAGGGACTTTGAAAAAATTTCAACTGGAATTTTAGCCATTTTTTGACGTGAAATTGTGAACATGTGGACATGGATTTTGAAAATTCTAGAGAGAATTTTAAAAGCTTCAAGAGAATTTCAACAATTTTGAGAGGGATTTGAAAAGTTTCAATGGGAATGGGAAGAATTGGGACAAAAATTGGAAAATTTTTAAGGGACTTTGAAAAAATTTCAACTGGAATTTTAGCCATTTTTTGACGTGAAATTGTAAACATGTGGCCATGGATTTTGAAAATTCTAGAGAGAATTTTAAAAGCTTCAAGAGAATTTCAACAATTTTGAGAGGGATTTGAAAAGTTTCAATGGGAATGGGAAGAATTGGGACAAAAATTGGAAAATTTTTAAGGGACTTTGAAAAAATTTCAACTGGAATTTTAGCCATTTTTTGACGTGAAATTGTAAACATGTGGACATGGATTTTGAAAATTCTAGAGAGAATTTTTAAAGCTTCAAGAGAATTTCAACAATTTTGAGAGGGATTTGAAAAGTTTCAATGGGAATGGGAAGAATTGGGACAAAAATTGGAAAATTTTTAAGGGACTTTGAAAAAATTTCAACTGGAATTTTAGCCATTTTTTTTACGTGAAATTGTAAACATGTGGACATGGATTTTGAAAATTCTAGAGAGAATTTTAAAAGCTTCAACAGAATTTCAACAATTTTGAGAGGGATTTGAAAAGTTTCAATGGGAATGGGAAGAATTGGGGCAAAAATTGGAAAATTTTTAAGGGACTTTGAAAAAATTTCAAGTGGAATTTTAGCCATTTTTTTTACGTGAAATTGTAAACATGTGGACATGGATTTTGAAAATTCTAGAGAGAATTTTAAAAGCTTTATCAGAATTTCTACAATTTTGAGAGGGATTTGAAAAGTTTCAATGGGAATGGGAAGAATTGGGGCAAAAATTGGAAAATTTTTAAGGGACTTTGAAAAAATTTCAACTGGAATTTTAGCCATTTTTTGACGTGAAATTGTAAACATGTGGCCATGGATTTTGAAAATTCTAGAGAGAATTTTAAAAGCTTCAAGAGAATTTCAACAATTTTGAGAGGGATTTGAAAAGTTTCAATGGGAATGGGAAGAATTGGGACAAAAATTGGAAAATTTTTAAGGGACTTTGAAAAAATTTCAACTGGAATTTTAGCCATTTTTTTTACGTGAAATTGTAAACATATGGCCATGGCTTTTGAAAATTCTAGAGAGAATTTTAAAAGCTTCAAGAGAATTTCAACAATTTTGAGAGGGATTTGAAAAGTTTCAATGGGAATGGGAAGAATTGGGGCAAAAATTGGAAAATTTTTAAGGGACTTTGAAAAAATTTCAACTGGAATTTTAGCCATTTTTTGACGTGAAATTGTAAACATGTGGACATGGATTTTGAAAATTCTAGAGAGAATTTTAAAAGCTTCAAGAGAATTTCAACAATTTTGAGAGGGATTTGAAAAGTTTCAATGGGAATGGGAAGAATTGGGACAAAAATTGGAAAATTTTTAAGGGACTTTGAAAAAATTTCAACTGGAATTTTAGCCATTTTTTGACGTGAAATTGTAAACATGTGGACATGGCTTTTGAAAATTCTAGAGAGAATTTTAAAAGCTTCAAGAGAATTTCAACAATTTTGAGAGGGATTTGAAAAGTTTCAATGGGAATGGGAAGAATTGGGACAAAAATTGGAAAATTTTTAAGGGACTTTGAAAAAATTTCAACTGGAATTTTAGCCATTTTTTGACGTGAAATTGTAAACATGTGGACATGGATTTTGAAAATTCTAGAGAGAATTTTAAAAGCTTCAAGAGAATTTCAACAATTTTGAGAGGGATTTGAAAAGTTTCAATGGGAATGGGAAGAATTGGGACAAAAATTGGAAATTTTTTAAGGGACTTTGAAAAAATTTCAACTGGAATTTTAGCATTTTTTTTACGTGAAATTGTAAACATGTGGACATGGATTTTGAAAATTCTAGAGAGAATTTTAAAAGCTTTAACAGAATTTCTACAATTTTGAGAGGGATTTGAAAAGTTTCAATGGGAATGGGAAGAATTGGGACAAAAATTGGAAAATTTTTAAGGGACTTTGAAAAAATTTCAACTGGAATTTTAGCCATTTTTTGACGTGAAATTGTAAACATGTGGCCATGGATTTTGAAAATTCTAGAGAGAATTTTAAAAGCTTCAAGAGAATTTCAACAATTTTGAGAGGGATTTGAAAAGTTTCAATGGGAATGGGAAGAATTGGGACAAAAATTGGAAAATTTTTAAGGGACTTTGAAAAAATTTCAACTGGAATTTTAGCCATTTTTTGACGTGAAATTGTGAACATGTGGACATGGATTTTGAAAATTCTAGAGAGAATTTTAAAAGCTTCAACAGAATTTCAACAATTTTGAGAGGGATTTGAAAAGTTTCAATGGGAATGGGAAGAATTGGGACAAAAATTGGAAAATTTTTAAGGGACTTTGAAAAAATTTCAACTGGAATTTTAGCCATTTTTTGACGTGAAATTGTAAACATGTGGCCATGGATTTTGAAAATTCTAGAGAGAATTTTAAAAGCTTCAAGAGAATTTCAACAATTTTGAGAGGGATTTGAAAAGTTTCAATGGGAATGGGAAGAATTGGGACAAAAATTGGAAAATTTTTAAGGGACTTTGAAAAAATTTCAACTGGAATTTTAGCCATTTTTTGACGTGAAATTGTAAACATGTGGCCATGGATTTTGAAAATTCTAGAGAGAATTTTAAAAGCTTCAAGAGAATTTCAACAATTTTGAGAGGGATTTGAAAAGTTTCAATGGGAATGGGAAGAATTGGGACAAAAATTGGAAAATTTTTAAGGGACTTTGAAAAAATTTCAACTGGAATTTTAGCCATTTTTTGACGTGAAATTGTAAACATGTGGACATGGATTTTGAAAATTCTAGAGAGAATTTTAAAAGCTTCAAGAGAATTTCAACAATTTTGAGAGGGATTTGAAAAGTTTCAATGGGAATGGGAAGAATTGGGACAAAAATTGGAAAATTTTTAAGGGACTTTGAAAAAATTTCAACTGGAATTTTAGCCATTTTTTTTACGTGAAATTGTAAACATGTGGACATGGATTTTGAAAATTCTAGAGAGAATTTTAAAAGCTTCAACAGAATTTCAACAATTTTGAGAGGGATTTGAAAAGTTTCAATGGGAATGGGAAGAATTGGGGCAAAAATTGGAAAATTTTTAAGGGACTTTGAAAAAATTTCAACTGGAATTTTAGCCATTTTTTTTACGTGAAATTGTAAACATGTGGACATGGATTTTGAAAATTCTAGAGAGAATTTTAAAAGCTTTATCAGAATTTCTACAATTTTGAGAGGGATTTGAAAAGTTTCAATGGGAATGGGAAGAATTGGGGCAAAAATTGGAAAATTTTTAAGGGACTTTGAAAAAATTTCAACTGGAATTTTAGCCATTTTTTGACGTGAAATTGTAAACATGTGGCCATGGATTTTGAAAATTCTAGAGAGAATTTTAAAAGCTTCAAGAGAATTTCAACAATTTTGAGAGGGATTTGAAAAGTTTCAATGGGAATGGGAAGAATTGGGACAAAAATTGGAAAATTTTTAAGGGACTTTGAAAAAATTTCAACTGGAATTTTAGCCATTTTTTTTACGTGAAATTGTAAACATATGGCCATGGCTTTTGAAAATTCTAGAGAGAATTTTAAAAGCTTCAACAGAATTTCAACAATTTTGAGAGGGATTTGAAAAGTTTCAATGGGAATGGGAAGAATTGGGGCAAAAATTGGAAAATTTTTAAGGGACTTTGAAAAAATTTCAACTGGAATTTTAGCCATTTTTTGACGTGAAATTGTAAACATGTGGACATGGATTTTGAAAATTCTAGAGAGAATTTTAAAAGCTTCAAGAGAATTTCAACAATTTTGAGAGGGATTTGAAAAGTTTCAATGGGAATGGGAAGAATTGGGACAAAAATTGGAAATTTTTTAAGGGACTTTGAAAAAATTTCAACTGGAATTTTAGCCATTTTTTGACGTGAAATTGTAAACATATGGCCATGGCTTTTGAAAATTCTAGAGAGAATTTTAAAAGCTTCAACAGAATTTCAACAATTTTGAGAGGGATTTGAAAAGTTTCAATGGGAATGGGAAGAATTGGGACAAAAATTGGAAAATTTTTAAGGGACTTTGAAAAAATTTCAACTGGAATTTTAGCCATTTTTTGACGTGAAATTGTAAACATGTGGACATGGATTTTGAAAATTCTAGAGAGAATTTTAAAAGCTTCAAGAGAATTTCAACAATTTTGAGAGGGATTTGAAAAGTTTCAATGGGAATGGGAAGAATTGGGACAAAAATTGGAAATTTTTTAAGGGACTTTGAAAAAATTTCAACTGGAATTTTAGCATTTTTTTGACGTGAAATTGTAAACATGTGGACATGGATTTTGAAAATTCTAGAGAGAATTTTAAAAGCTTCAAGAGAATTTCAACAATTTTGAGAGGGATTTGAAAAGTTTCAATGGGAATGGGAAGAATTGGGACAAAAATTGGAAAATTTTTAAGGGACTTTGAAAAAATTTCAACTGGAATTTTAGCCATTTTGTTACGTGAAATTGTAAACATGTGGCCATGGATTTTGAAAATTCTAGAGATAATTTTAAAAGCTTCAAGAGAATTTCAACAATTTTGAGAGGGATTTGAAAATTTTCAATGGGAATGGGAAGAATTGGGACAAAAATTGGAAAATTTTTAAGGGACTTTGAAAAAATTTCAACTGGAATTTTAGCATTTTTTTGACGTGAAATTGTAAACATGTGGACATGGATTTTGAAAATTCTAGAGAGAATTTTAAAAGCTTCAACAGAATTTCAACAATTTTGAGAGGGATTTGAAAAGTTTCAATGGGAATGGGAAGAATTGGGACAAAAATTGGAAAATTTTTAAGGGACTTTGAAAAAATTTCAAATGGAATTTTAGCAATTTTTTGACATGAAATTGTAAACATGTGGCCATGGATTTTGAAAATTCTAGAGAGAATTTTAAAAGCTTTAACAGAATTTCTACAATTTTGAGAGGGATTTGAAAAGTTTCAATGGGAATGGGAAGAATTGGGACAAAAATTGGAAAATTTTTAAGGGACTTTGAAAAAATTTCAACTGGAATTTTAGCATTTTTTTTACGTGAAATTGTAAACATGTGGACATGGATTTTGAAAATTCTAGAGAGAATTTTAAAAGCTTCAACAGAATTTCAACAATTTTGAGAGGGATTTGAAAAGTTTCAATGGGAATGGGAAGAATTGGGACAAAAATTGGAAATTTTTTAAGGGACTTTGAAAAAATTTCAACTGGAATTTTAGCCATTTTTTTTACGTGAAATTGTAAACATGTGGACATGGATTTTGAAAATTCTAGAGAGAATTTTAAAAGCTTTAACAGAATTTCTACAATTTTGAGAGGGATTTGAAAAGTTTCAATGGGAATGGGAAGAATTGGGACAAAAATTGGAAAATTTTGAAGGGACTTTGAAAAAATTTCAACTGGAATTTTAGCAATTTTTTGACGTGAAATTGTAAACATGTGGCCATGGATTTTGAAAATTCTAGAGAGAATTTTAAAAGCTTCAACAGAATTTCAACAATTTTGAGAGGGATTTGAAAAGTTTCAATGGGAATGGGAAGAATTGGGACAAAAATTGGAAAATTTTTAAGGGACTTTGAAAAAATTTCAACTGGAATTTTAGCCATTTTTTGACGTGAAATTGTAAACATGTGGCCATGGCTTTTGAAAATTCTAGAGAGAATTTTAAAAGCTTCAACAGAATATCAACAATTTTGAGAGGGATTTGAAAAGTTTCAATGGGAATGGGAAGAATTGGGACAAAAATTGGAAAATTTTTAAGGGACTTTGAAAAAATTTCAACTGGAATTTTAGCATTTTTTTTACGTGAAATTGTAAACATGTGGACATGGATTTTGAAAATTCTAGAGAGAATTTTAAAAGCTTTAACAGAATTTCTACAATTTTGAGAGGGATTTGAAAAGTTTCAATGGGAATGGGAAGAATTGGGACAAAAATTGGAAAATTTTTAAGGGACTTTGAAAAAATTTCAACTGGAATTTTAGCAATTTTTTGACGTGAAATTGTAAACATGTGGCCATGGATTTTGAAAATTCTAGAGAGAATTTTAAAAGCTTCAACAGAATTTCAACAATTTTGAGAGGGATTTGAAAAGTTTCAATGGGAATGGGAAGAATTGGGACAAAAATTGGAAAATTTTTCAGGGACTTTGAAAAAATTTCAACTGGAATTTTAGCCACTTTGTTACGTAAAATTGTAAACATGTGGACATGGCTTTTGAAAATTCTAGAGAGAATTTTAAAAGCTTCAACAGAATTTCAACAATTTTGAGAGGGATTTGAAAAGTTTCAATGGGAATGGGAAGAATTGGGACAAAAATTGGAAAATTTTTAAGGGACTTTGAAAAAATTTCAACTGGAATTTTAGCAATTTTTTTACGTGAAATTGTAAACATGTGGACATGGATTTTGAAAATTCTAGAGAGAATTTTAAAAACTTTAACAGAATTTCTACAATTTTGAGAGGGATTTGAAAAGTTTCAATGGGAATGGGAAGAATTGGGACAAAAATTGGAAAATTTTGAAGGGACTTTGAAAAAATTTCAACTGGAATTTTAGCCATTTTTTGACGTGAAATTGTAAACATGTGGCCATGGATTTTGAAAATTCTAGAGAGAATTTTAAAAGCTTCAAGAGAATTTCAACAATTTTGAGAGGGATTTGAAAAGTTTCAATGGGAATGGGAAGAATTGGGACAAAAATTGGAAAATTTTTAAGGGACTTTGAAAAAATTTCAACTGGAATTTTAGCCATTTTTTTACGTGAAATTGTGAACATGTGGACATGGATTTTGAAAATTCTAGAGAGAATTTTTAAAGCTTCAAGAGAATTTCAACAATTTTGAGAGGGATTTGAAAAGTTTCAATGGGAATGGGAAGAATTGGGACAAAAATTGGAAAATTTTTAAGGGACTTTGAAAAAATTTCAACTGGAATTTTAGCCATTTTTTGACGTGAAATTGTAAACATGTGGACATGGATTTTGAAAATTCTAGAGAGAATTTTAAAAGCTTCAAGAGAATTTCAACAATTTTGAGAGGGATTTGAAAAGTTTCAATGGGAATGGGAAGAATTGGGACAAAAATTGGAAATTTTTTAAGGGACTTTGAAAAAATTTCAACTGGAATTTTAGCATTTTTTTTACGTGAAATTGTAAACATGTGGACATGGATTTTGAAAATTCTAGAGAGAATTTTAAAAGCTTTAACAGAATTTCTACAATTTTGAGAGGGATTTGAAAAGTTTCAATGGGAATGGGAAGAATTGGGACAAAAATTGGAAAATTTTTAAGGGACTTTGAAAAAATTTCAACTGGAATTTTAGCCATTTTGTTACGTGAAATTGTAAACATGTGGCCATGGATTTTGAAAATTCTAGAGAGAATTTTAAAAGCTTCAAGAGAATTTCAACAATTTTGAGAGGGATTTGAAAATTTTCAATGGGAATGGGAAGAATTGGGACAAAAATTGGAAAATTTTTCAGGGACTTTGAAAAAATTTCAACTGGAATTTTAGCCATTTTTTGACGTGAAATTGTAAACATGTGGACATGGATTTTGAAAATTCTAGAGAGAATTTTAAAAGCTTCAACAGAATTTCAACAATTTTGAGAGGGATTTGAAAAGTTTCAATGGGAATGGGAAGAATTGGGACAAAAATTGGAAAATTTTTAAGGGACTTTGAAAAAATTTCAAATGGAATTTTAGCAATTTTTTGACATGAAATTGTAAACATGTGGACATGGATTTTGAAAATTCTAGAGAGAATTTTAAAAGCTTTAACAGAATTTCTACAATTTTGAGAGGGATTTGAAAAGTTTCAATGGGAATGGGAAGAATTGGGACAAAAATTGGAAAATTTTTAAGGGACTTTGAAAAAATTTCAACTGGAATTTTAGCATTTTTTTTACGTGAAATTGTAAACATGTGGACATGGATTTTGAAAATTCTAGAGAGAATTTTAAAAGCTTCAACAGAATTTCAACAATTTTGAGAGGGATTTGAAAAGTTTCAATGGGAATGGGAAGAATTGGGACAAAAATTGGAAATTTTTTAAGGGACTTTGAAAAAATTTCAACTGGAATTTTAGCCATTTTTTTTACGTGAAATTGTAAACATGTGGACATGGATTTTGAAAATTCTAGAGAGAATTTTAAAAGCTTTAACAGAATTTCTACAATTTTGAGAGGGATTTGAAAAGTTTCAATGGGAATGGGAAGAATTGGGACAAAAATTGGAAAATTTTGAAGGGACTTTGAAAAAATTTCAACTGGAATTTTAGCCATTTTTTGACGTGAAATTGTAAACATGTGGCCATGGATTTTGAAAATTCTAGAGAGAATTTTAAAAGCTTCAACAGAATTTCAACAATTTTGAGAGGGATTTGAAAAGTTTCAATGGGAATGGGAAGAATTGGGACAAAAATTGGAAAATTTTTAAGGGACTTTGAAAAAATTTCAACTGGAATTTTAGCCATTTTTTGACGTGAAATTGTAAACATGTGGCCATGGCTTTTGAAAATTCTAGAGAGAATTTTAAAAGCTTCAACAGAATATCAACAATTTTGAGAGGGATTTGAAAAGTTTCAATGGGAATGGGAAGAATTGGGACAAAAATTGGAAAATTTTTAAGGGACTTTGAAAAAATTTCAACTGGAATTTTAGCCATTTTTTGACGTGAAATTGTAAACATGTGGCCATGGATTTTGAAAATTCTAGAGAGAATTTTAAAAGCTTCAAGAGAATTTCAACAATTTTGAGAGGGATTTGAAAAGTTTCAATGGGAATGGGAAGAATTGGGACAAAAATTGGAAAATTTTGAAGGGACTTTGAAAAAATTTCAACTGGAATTTTAGCCATTTTTTGACGTGAAATTGTAAACATGTGGCCATGGATTTTGAAAATTCTAGAGAGAATTTTAAAAGCTTCAAGAGAATTTCAACAATTTTGAGAGGGATTTGAAAAGTTTCAATGGGAATGGGAAGAATTGGGACAAAAATTGGAAAATTTTTAAGGGACTTTGAAAAAATTTCAACTGGAATTTTAGCCATTTTTTGACATGAAATTGTGAACATGTGGACATGGATTTTGAAAATTCTAGAGAGAATTTTAAAAGCTTCAACAGAATTTCAACAATTTTGAGAGGGATTTGAAAAGTTTCAATGGGAATGGGAAGAATTGGGACAAAAATTGGAAAATTTTTAAGGGACTTTGAAAAAATTTCAACTGGAATTTTAGCCATTTTGTTACGTGAAATTGTAAACATGTGGCCATGGATTTTGAAAATTCTAGAGAGAATTTTAAAAGCTTCAAGAGAATTTCAACAATTTTGAGAGGGATTTGAAAAGTTTCAATGGGAATGGGAAGAATTGGGACAAAAATTGGAAAATTTTTAAGGGACTTTGAAAAAATTTTAACTGGAATTTTAGCCATTTTTTGACGTGAAATTGTAAACATGTGGCCATGGATTTTGAAAATTCTAGAGAGAATTTTAAAAGCTTCAAGAGAATTTCAACAATTTTGAGAGGGATTTGAAAAGTTTCAATGGGAATGGGAAGAATTGGGACAAAAATTGGAAATTTTTTAAGGGACTTTGAAAAAATTTCAACTGGAATTTTAGCCATTTTTTTTACGTGAAATTGTAAACATGTGGACATGGATTTTGAAAATTCTAGAGAGAATTTTAAAAGCTTTAACAGAATTTCTACAATTTTGAGAGGGATTTGAAAAGTTTCAATGGGAATGGGAAGAATTGGGACAAAAATTGGAAAATTTTGAAGGGACTTTGAAAAAATTTCAACTGGAATTTTAGCCATTTTTTGACGTGAAATTGTAAACATGTGGCCATGGATTTTGAAAATTCTAGAGAGAATTTTAAAAGCTTCAACAGAATTTCAACGATTTTGAGAGGGATTTGAAAAGTTTCAATGGGAATGGGAAGAATTGGGACAAAAATTGGAAAATTTTTAAGGGACTTTGAAAAAATTTCAACTGGAATTTTAGCCATTTTTTGACGTGAAATTGTAAACATGTGGCCATGGATTTTGAAAATTCTAGAGAGAATTTTTAAAGCTTCAACAGAATTTCAACAATTCTGAGAGGGATTTGAAAAGTTTCAATGGGAATGGGAAGAATTGGGACAAAAATTGGAAAATTTTTCAGGGACTTTGAAAAAATTTCAACTGGAATTTTAGCCACTTTGTTACGTAAAATTGTAAACATGTGGACATGGATTTTGAAAATTCTAGAGAGAATTTTAAAAGCTTCAACAGAATTTCAACAATTTTGAGAGGGATTTGAAAAGTTTCAATGGGAATGGGAAGAATTGGGACAAAAATTGGAAAATTTTTAAGGGACTTTGAAAAAATTTCAACTGGAATTTTAGCCATTTTTTGACGTGAAATTGTAAACATGTGGACATGGATTTTGAAAATTCTAGAGAGAATTTTAAAAGCTTCAACAGAATTTCAACAATTTTGAGAGGGATTTGAAAAGTTTCAATGGGAATGGGAAGAATTGGGACAAAAATTGGAAAATTTTTAAGGGACTTTGAAAAAATTTCAACTGGAATTTTAGCCATTTTTTGACGTGAAATTGTAAACATGTGGACATGGATTTTGAAAATTCTAGAGAGAATTTTAAAAGCTTTAACAGAATTTCTACAATTTTGAGAGGGATTTGAAAAGTTTCAATGGGAATGGGAAGAATTGGGACAAAAATTGGAAAATTTTGAAGGGACTTTGAAAAAATTTCAACTGGAATTTTAGCAATTTTTTGACGTGAAATTGTAAACATGTGGCCATGGATTTTGAAAATTCTAGAGAGAATTTTAAAAGCTTCAACAGAATTTCAACACTTTTGAGAGGGATTTGAAAAGTTTCAATGGGAATGGGAAGAATTGGGACAAAAATTGGAAAATTGTTAAGGGACTTTGAAAAAATTTCAACTGGAATTTTAGCAATTTTTTAGAACGTGAAATTGTGAACATGTGGACATGGATTTTGAAAATTCTAGAGAGAATTTTTAAAGCTTCAAGAGAATGTCAACAATTTTGAGAGGGATTTGAAAAGTTTCAATGGGAATGGGAAGAATTGGGACAAAAATTGGAAAATTTTTAAGGGACTTTGAAAAAATTTCAACTGGAATTTTAGCCATTTTTTGACGTGAAATTGTAAACATGTGGACATGGATTTTGAAAATTCTAGAGAGAATTTTAAAAGCTTCAAGAGAATTTCAACAATTTGGAGAGGGATTTGAAAAGTTTCAATGGGAATGGGAAGAATTGGGACAAAATTGGAAAATTTTTAAGGGACTTTGAAAAAATTTCAACTGGAATTTTAGCCATTTTTTACGTGAAATTGTGAACATGTGGACATGGATTTTGAAAATTCTAGAGAGAATTTTAAAAGCTTCAACAGAATTTCAACAATTTTGAGAGGGATTTGAAAAGTTTCAATGGGAATGGGAAGAATTGGGACAAAAATCGGAAAATTTTTAAGGGACTTTGAAAAAATTTCAACTGGAATTTTAGCAATTTTTTGACGTGAAATTGTAAACATGTGGCCATGGATTTTGAAAATTCTAGAGAGAATTTTAAAAGCTTCAACAGAATTTCAACAATTTTGAGAGGGATTTGAAAAGTTTCAATGGGAATGGGAAGAATTGGGACAAAAATTGGAAAATTTTTAAGGGACTTTGAAAAAATTTCAACTGGAATTTTAGCCATTTTTTGACGTGAAATTGTAAACATGTGGCCATGGCTTTTGAAAATTCTAGAGAGAATTTTAAAAGCTTCAACAGAATTTCAACAATTTTGAGAGGGATTTGAAAAGTTTCAATGGGAATGGGAAGAATTGGGACAAAAATTGGAAAATTTTTAAGGGACTTTGAAAAAATTTCAACTGGAATTTTAGCAATTTTTTTACGTGAAATTGTAAACATGTGGACATGGATTTTGAAAATTCTAGAGAGAATTTTAAAAACTTTAACAGAATTTCTACAATTTTGAGAGGGATTTGAAAAGTTTCAATGGGAATGGGAAGAATTGGGACAAAAATTGGAAAATTTTGAAGGGACTTTGAAAAAATTTCAACTGGAATTTTAGCCATTTTTTGACGTGAAATTGTAAACATGTGGCCATGGATTTTGAAAATTCTAGAGAGAATTTTAAAAGCTTCAAGAGAATTTCAACAATTTTGAGAGGGATTTGAAAAGTTTCAATGGGAATGGGAAGAATTGGGACAAAAATTGGAAAATTTTTAAGGGACTTTGAAAAAATTTCAACTGGAATTTTAGCCATTTTTTGACATGAAATTGTGAACATGTGGACATGGATTTTGAAAATTCTAGAGAGAATTTTAAAAGCTTCAAGAGAATTTCAACAATTTTGAGAGGGATTTGAAAAGTTTCAATGGGAATGGGAAGAATTGGGACAAAAATTGGAAAATTTTTAAGGGACTTTGAAAAAATTTCAACTGGAATTTTAGCCATTTTGTTACGTGAAATTGTAAACATGTGGCCATGGATTTTGAAAATTCTAGAGAGAATTTTAAAAGCTTCAAGAGAATTTCAACAATTTTGAGAGGGATTTGAAAAGTTTCAATGGGAATGGGAAGAATTGGGACAAAAATTGGAAAATTTTTAAGGGACTTTGAAAAAATTTTAACTGGAATTTTAGCCATTTTTTGACGTGAAATTGTAAACATGTGGCCATGGATTTTGAAAATTCTAGAGAGAATTTTAAAAGCTTCAAGAGAATTTCAACAATTTTGAGAGGGATTTGAAAAGTTTCAATGGGAATGGGAAGAATTGGGACAAAAATTGGAAAATTTTTAAGGGACTTTGAAAAAATTTCAACTGGAATTTTAGCCATTTTTTGACGTGAAATTGTGAACATGTGGATATGGATTTTGAAAATTCTAGAGAGAATTTTAAAAGCTTCAACAGAATTTCAACAATTTTGAGAGGGATTTGAAAAGTTTCAATGGGAATGGGAAGAATTGGGACAAAAATTGGAAAATTTTTAAGGGACTTTGAAAAAATTTCAACTGGAATTTTAGCCATTTTTTGACGTGAAATTGTGAACATGTGGACATGGATTTTGAAAATTCTAGAGAGAATTTTAAAAGCTTCAACAGAATTTCAACGATTTTGAGAGGGATTTGAAAAGTTTCAATGGGAATGGGAAGAATTGGGACAAAAATTGGAAAATTTTTAAGGGACTTTGAAAAAATTTCAACTGGAATTTTAGCCATTTTTTGACGTGAAATTGTAAACATGTGGCCATGGATTTTGAAAATTCTAGAGAGAATTTTAAAGCTTCAACAGAATTTCAACAATTCTGAGAGGGATTTGAAAAGTTTCAATGGGAATGGGAAGAATTGGGACAAAAATTGGAAAATTTTTCAGGGACTTTGAAAAAATTTCAACTGGAATTTTAGCCACTTTGTTACGTAAAATTGTAAACATGTGGACATGGATTTTGAAAATTCTAGAGAGAATTTTAAAAGCTTCAACAGAATTTCAACAATTTTGAGAGGGATTTGAAAAGTTTCAATG
>NW_028115598.1:0-34182 GCF_964273445.1 Streptopelia decaocto | reverse complement strand
GATTTGAAAAGTTTCAATGGGAATGGGAAGAATTGGGACAAAAATTGGAAAATTGTTAAGGGACTTTGAAAAAATTTCAACTGGAATTTTAGCCATTTTTTGACGTGAAATTGTAAACATGTGGCCATGGATTTTGAAACTTCTAGAGAGAATTTTAAAAGCTTCAACAGAATTTCAACAATTTTGAGAGGGATTTGAAAAGTTTCAATGGGAATGGGAAGAATTGGGACAAAAATTGGAAAATTTTTAAGGGACTTTGAAAAAATTTCAACTGGAATTTTAGCCATTTTTTGACGTGAAATTGTAAACATGTGGCCATGGATTTTGAAAATTCTAGAGAGAATTTTAAAAGCTTCAAGAGAATTTCAACAATTTTGAGAGGGATTTGAAAAGTTTCAATGGGAATGGGAAGAATTGGGACAAAAATTGGAAAATTTTTAAGGGACTTTGAAAAAATTTCAACTGGAATTTTAGCCATTTTTTGACGTGAAATTGTAAACATGTGGACATGGATTTTGAAAATTCTAGAGAGAATTTTAAAAGCTTCAACAGAATTTCAACAATTTTGAGAGGGATTTGAAAAGTTTCAATGGGAATGGGAAGAATTGGGACAAAAATTGGAAAACTTTTAAGGGACTTTGAAAAAATTTCAACTGGAATTTTAGCAATTTTTTTACGTGAAATTGTAAACATGTGGACATGGATTTTGAAAATTCTAGAGAGAATTTTAAAAGCTTCAACAGAATTTCAACAATTTTGAGAGGGATTTGAAAAGTTTCAATGGGAATGGGAAGAATTGAGACAAAAATTGGAAAATTTTGAAGGGACTTTGAAAAAATTTCAACTGGAATTTTAGCAATTTTTTGACGTGAAATTGTAAACATGTGGACATGGATTTTGAAAATTCTAGAGAGAATTTTAAAAGCTTCAAGAGAATTTCAACAATTTTGAGAGGGATTTGAAAAGTTTCAATGGGAATGGGAAGAATTGGGACAAAAATTGGAAAATTTTTAAGGGACTTTGAAAAAATTTCAACTGGAATTTTAGCCATTTTTTGACGTGAAATTGTAAACATGTGGCCATGGATTTTGAAAATTCTAGAGAGAATTTTAAAAGCTTCAAGAGAATTTCAACAATTTTGAGAGGGATTTGAAAGTTTCCATGGGAATGGGAAGAATTGGGACAAAAATTGGAAAATTTTTAAGGGACTTTGAAAAAATTTCAACTGGAATTTTAGCAATTTTTTTATGTGAAATTGTAAACATGTGGACATGGATTTTGAAAATTCTAGAGAGAATTTTAAAAGCTTTAACAGAATTTCTACAATTTTGAGAGGGATTTGAAAAGTTTCAATGGGAATGGGAAGAATTGGGACAAAAATTGGAAAATTTTTAAGGGACTTTGAAAAAATTTCAACTGGAATTTTAGCATTTTTTTTACATGAAATTGTAAACATGTGGACATGGATTTTGAAAATTCTAGAGAGAATTTTAAAAGATTCAACATAATTTCAACAATTTTGAGAGGGATTTGAAAAGTTTCAATGGGAATGGGAAGAATTGGGACAAAATTGGAAAATTTTTAAGGGACTTTGAAAAAATTTCAACTGGAATTTTAGCAATTTTTTTACATGAAATTGTAAACATGTGGACATGGATTTTGAAAATTCTAGAGAGAATTTTAAAAGCTTCAACAGAATTTCAACAATTTTGAGAGGGATTTGAAAAGTTTCAATGGGAATGGGAAGAATTGGGACAAAAATTGGAAAATTTTTAAGGGACTTTGAAAAAATTTCAACTGGAATTTTAGCCATTTTTTGATGTGAAATTGTAAACATGTGGACATGGATTTTGAAAATTCTAGAGAGAATTTTAAAAGCTTTAACAGAATTTCTACAATTTTGAGAGGGATTTGAAAAGTTTCAATGGGAATGGGAAGAATTGGGACAAAAATTGGAAAATTTTTAAGGGACTTTGAAAAAATTTCAACTGGAATTTTAGCCATTTTTTTACGTGAAATTGTAAACATGTGGCCATGGATTTTGAAAATTCTAGAGAGAATTTTAAAAGCTTCAACAGAATTTCAACACTTTTGAGAGGGATTTGAAAAGTTTCCATGGGAATGGGAAGAATTGGGACAAAAATTGGAAAATTTTTAAGGGACTTTGAAAAAATTTCAACTGGAATTTTAGCAATTTTTTACGTGAAATTGTGAACATGTGGCCATGGATTTTGAAAATTCTAGAGAGAATTTTAAAAGCTTCAACAGAATTTCAACAATTTTGAGAGGGATTTGAAAAGTTTCAATGGGAATGGGAAGAATTGGGACAAAAATTGGAAAATTTTTAAAGGACTTTGAAAAAATTTCAACTGGAATTTTAGCATTTTTTACTTGAAATTGTAAACATGTGGCCATGGATTTTGAAAATTCTAGAGAGAATTTTAAAAGCTTCAAGAGAATTTCAACAATTTTGAGAGGGATTTGAAAAGTTTCCATGGGAATGGGAAGAATTGGGACAAAAATTGGAAAATTTTTAAGGGACTTTGAAAAAATTTCAACTGGAATTTTAGCAATATTTTTACGTGAAATTGTGAACATGTGGCCATGGATTTTGAAAATTCTAGAGAGAATTTTAAAAGCTTCAAGAGAATTTCAACAATTTTGAGAGGGATTTGAAAAGTTTCAATGGGAATGGGAAGAATTGGGACAAAAATTGGAAAATTTTTAAGGGACTTTGAAAAAATTTCAACTGGAATTTTAGCCATTTTTTTACGTGAAATTGTAAACATGTGGACATCGATTTTGAAAATTCTAGAGAGAATTTTAAAAGATTCAACAGAATTTCAACAATTTTGAGAGGGATTTGAAAAGTTTCAATGGGAATGGGAAGAATTGGGACAAAAATTGGAAAATTTTTAAGGGACTTTGAAAAAATTTCAACTGGAATTTTAGCCATTTTTTGACGTGAAATTGTAAACATGTGGACATCGATTTTGAAAATTCTAGAGAGAATTTTAAAAGCTTCAACAGAATTTCAACAATTTTGAGAGGGATTTGAAAAGTTTCAATGGGAATGGGAAGAATTGGGACAAAAATTGGAAAATTTTTAAGGGACTTTGAAAAAATTTCAACTGGAATTTTAGCAATTTTTTTACATGAAATTGTAAACATGTGGACATGGATTTTGAAAATTCTAGAGAGAATTTTAAAAGCTTCAAGAGAATTTCAACAATTTTGAGAGGGATTTGAAAAGTTTCAATGGGAATGGGAAGAATTGGGACAAAAATTGGAAAATTTTTAAGGGACTTTGAAAAAATTTCAACTGGAATTTTAGCAATTTTTTGACGTGAAATTGTAAACATGTGGCCATGGATTTTGAAAATTCTAGAGAGAATTTTAAAAGCTTCAAGAGAATTTCAACAATTTTGAGAGGGATTTGAAAAGTTTCCATGGGAATGGGAAGAATTGGGACAAAAATTGGAAAATTTTTAAGGGACTTTGAAAAAATTTCAACTGGAATTTTAGCAATTTTTTTACGTGAAATTGTGAACATGTGGACATGGATTTTGAAAATTCTAGAGAGAATTTTAAAAGCTTCAACAGAATTTCAACAATTTTGAGAGGGATTTGAAAAGTTTCAATGGGAATGGGAAGAATTGGGACAAAAATTGGAAAATTTTTAAAGGACTTTGAAAAAATTTCAACTGGAATTTTAGCAATTTTTTTACGTGAAATTGTAAACATGTGGACATGGATTTTGAAAATTCTAGAGAGAATTTTAAAAGCTTCAAGAGAATTTCAACAATTTTGAGAGGGATTTGAAAAGTTTCAATGGGAATGGGAAGAATTGGGACAAAAATTGGAAAATTTTTAAGGGACTTTGAAAAAATTTCAACTGGAATTTTAGCCATTTTTTTACGTGAAATTGTAAACATGTGGACATGGATTTTGAAAATTCTAGAGAGAATTTTAAAAGCGTCAACAGAATTTCAACAATTTTGAGAGGGATTTGAAAAGTTTCAATGGGAATGGGAAGAATTGGGACAAAAATTGGAAAATTTTTAAGGGACTTTGAAAAAATTTCAACTGGAATTTTAGCAATTTTTTTACATGAAATTGTAAACATGTGGACATGGATTTTGAAAATTCTAGAGAGAATTTTAAAAGCTTCAAGAGAATTTCAACAATTTTGAGAGGGATTTGAAAAGTTTCAATGGGAATGGGAAGAATTGGGACAAAAATTGGAAAATTTTTAAGGGACTTTGAAAAAATTTCAACTGGAATTTTAGCAATTTTTTGACGTGAAATTGTAAACATGTGGACATGGATTTTGAAAATTCTAGAGAGAATTTTAAAAGCTTCAACAGAATTTCAACAATTTTGAGAGGGATTTGAAAAGTTTCAATGGGAATGGGAAGAATTGGGACAAAAATTGGAAAATTTTTAAGGGACTTTGAAAAAATTTCAACTGGAATTTTAGCATTTTTTTACGTGAAATTGTAAACATGTGGACATGGATTTTGAAAATTCTAGAGAGAATTTTAAAAGCTTCAAGAGAATTTCAACAATTTTGAGAGGGATTTGAAAAGTTTCAATGGGAATGGGAAGAATTGGGACAAAAATTGGAAAATTGTTAAGGGACTTTGAAAAAATTTCAACTGGAATTTTAGCCATTATTTGACGTGAAATTGTAAACATGTGGACATGGATTTTGAAAATTCTAGAGAGAATTTTAAAAGCTTCAAGAGAATTTCAACAATTTTGAGAGGGATTTGAAAAGTTTCAATGGGAATGGGAAGAATTGGGACAAAAATTGGAAAACTTTTAAGGGACTTTGAAAAAATTTCAACTGGAATTTTAGCATTTTTTTTACATGAAATTGTAAACATGTGGACATGGATTTTGAAAATTCTAGAGAGAATTTTAAAAGCTTCAACAGAATTTCAACAATTTTGAGAGGGATTTGAAAAGTTTCAATGGGAATGGGAAGAATTGGGACAAAATTGGAAAATTTTTAAGGGACTTTGAAAAAATTTCAACTGGAATTTTAGCAATTTTTTGACATGAAATTGTAAACATGTGGACATGGATTTTGAAAATTCTAGAGAGAATTTTAAAAGCTTCAACAGAATTTCAACAATTTTGAGAGGGATTTGAAAAGTTTCAATGGGAATGGGAAGAATTGGGACAAAAATTGGAAAACTTTTAAGGGACTTTGAAAAAATTTCAACTGGAATTTTAGCAATTTTTTTATGTGAAATTGTGAACATGTGGCCATGGATTTTGAAAATTCTAGAGAGAATTTTAAAAGCTTCAAGAGAATTTCAACAATTTTGAGAGGGATTTGAAAAGTTTCAATGGGAATGGGAAGAATTGGGACAAAAATTGGAAAATTTTTAAGGGACTTTGAAAAAATTTCAACTGGAATTTTAGCCATTTTTTGACGTGAAATTGTGAACATGTGGACATGGATTTTGAAAATTCTAGAGAGAATTTTAAAAGCTTCAAGAGAATTTCAACAATTTTGAGAGGGATTTGAAAAGTTTCCATGGGAATGGGAAGAATTGGGACAAAAATTGGAAAATTTTTAAGGGACTTTGAAAAAATTTCAACTGGAATTTTAGCAATTTTTTTACGTGAAATTGTGAACATGTGGACATGGATTTTGAAAATTCTAGAGAGAATTTTAAAAGTTTCAACAGAATTTCAACAATTTTGAGAGGGATTTGAAAAGTTTCAATGGGAATGGGAAGAATTGGGACAAAAATTGGAAAATTTTTAAAGGACTTTGAAAAAATTTCAACTGGAATTTTAGCAATTTTTTGACGTGAAATTGTAAACATGTGGACATGGATTTTGAAAATTCTAGAGAGATTTTTAAAAGCTTCAACAGAATTTCAACAATTTTGAGAGGGATTTGAAAAGTTTCAATGGGAATGGGAAGAATTGGGACAAAAATTGGAAAATTTTTAAGGGACTTTGAAAAAATTTCAACTGGAATTTTAGCCATTTTTTGACGTGAAATTGTAAACATGTGGCCATGGATTTTGAAAATTCTAGAGAGAATTTTAAAAGCTTCAAGAGAATTTCAACAATTTTGAGAGGGATTTGAAAAGTTTCCATGGGAATGGGAAGAATTGGGACAAAAATTGGAAAATTTTTAAGGGACTTTGAAAAAATTTCAACTGGAATTTTAGCAATTTTTTGACGTGAAATTGTAAACATGTGGCCATGGATTTTGAAAATTCTAGAGAGAATTTTAAAAGCTTCAAGAGAATTTCAACAATTTTGAGAGGGATTTGAAAAGTTTCAATGGGAATGGGAAGAATTGGGACAAAAATTGGAAAATTGTTAAGGGACTTTGAAAAAATTTCAACTGGAATTTTAGCCATTTTGTTACGTGAAATTGTAAACATGTGGACATGGATTTTGAAAATTCTAGAGAGAATTTTAAAAGCTTCAACAGAATTTCAACAATTTTGAGAGGGATTTGAAAAGTTTCAATGGGAATGGGAAGAATTGGGACAAAAATTGGAAAATTTTTAAGGGACTTTGAAAAAATTTCAACTGGAATTTTAGCAATTTTTTTATGTGAAATTGTAAACATGTGGACATGGATTTTGAAAATTCTAGAGAGAATTTTAAAAGCTTTAACAGAATTTCTACAATTTTGAGAGGGATTTGAAAAGTTTCAATGGGAATGGGAAGAATTGGGACAAAAATTGGAAAATTTTTAAGGGACTTTGAAAAAATTTCAACTGGAATTTTAGCATTTTTTTTACATGAAATTGTAAACATGTGGACATGGATTTTGAAAATTCTAGAGAGAATTTTAAAAGATTCAACAGAATTTCAACAATTTTGAGAGGGATTTGAAAAGTTTCAATGGGAATGGGAAGAATTGGGACAAAAATTGGAAAATTTTTAAGGGACTTTGAAAAAATTTCAACTGGAATTTTAGCAATTTTTTGACGTGAAATTGTAAACATGTGGACATGGATTTTGAAAATTCTAGAGAGAATTTTAAAAGCTTTAACAGAATTTCTACAATTTTGAGAGAGATTTGAAAAGTTTCAATGGGAATGGGAAGAATTGGGACAAAAATTGGAAAATTTTTAAGGGACTTTGAAAAAATTTCAACTGGAATTTTAGCAATTTTTTGACGTGAAATTGTAAACATGTGGACATGGATTTTGAAAATTCTAGAGAGAATTTTAAAAGCTTCAACAGAATTTCAACACTTTTGAGAGGGATTTGAAAAGTTTCCATGGGAATGGGAAGAATTGGGACAAAAATTGGAAAATTTTTAAGGGACTTTGAAAAAATTTCAACTGGAATTTTAGCAATTTTTTTACGTGAAATTGTGAACATGTGGCCATGGATTTTGAAAATTCTAGAGAGAATTTTAAAAGCTTCCACAGAATTTCAACAATTTTGAGAGGGATTTGAAAAGTTTCAATGGGAATGGGAAGAATTGGGACAAAAATTGGAAAATTTTTAAAGGACTTTGAAAAAATTTCAACTGGAATTTTAGCAATTTTTTTACGTGAAATTGTAAACATGTGGACGTGGATTTTGAAAATTCTAGAGAGAATTTTAAAAGCTTCAAGAGAATTTCAACAATTTTGAGAGGGATTTGAAAAGTTTCCATGGGAATGGGAAGAATTGGGACAAAAATTGGAAAATTTTTAAGGGACTTTGAAAAAATTTCAACTGGAATTTTAGCATTTTTTTTACGTGAAATTGTAAACATGTGGCCATGGATTTTGAAAATTCTAGAGAGAATTTTAAAAGCTTCAAGAGAATTTCAACAATTTTGAGAGGGATTTGAAAAGTTTCAATGGGAATGGGAAGAATTGGGACAAAAATTGGAAAATTTTTAAGGGACTTTGAAAAAATTTCAACTGGAATTTTAGCCATTTTTTGACGTGAAATTGTAAACATGTGGACATGGATTTTGAAAATTCTAGAGAGAATTTTAAAAGCTTCAACAGAATTTCAACAATTTTGAGAGGGATTTGAAAAGTTTCAATGGGAATGGGAAGAATTGGGACAAAAATTGGAAAATTTTTAAGGGACTTTGAAAAAATTTCAACTGGAATTTTAGCAATTTTTTTACATGAAATTGTAAACATGTGGACATGGATTTTGAAAATTCTAGAGAGAATTTTAAAAGCTTCAACAGAATTTCAACAATTTTGAGAGGGATTTGAAAAGTTTCAATGGGAATGGGAAGAATTGGGACAAAAATTGGAAAATTTTTAAGGGACTTTGAAAAAATTTCAACTGGAATTTTAGCAATTTTTTGATGTGAAATTGTAAACATGTGGCCATTGATTTTGAAAATTCTAGAGAGAATTTTAAAAGCTTCAACAGAATTTCTACAATTTTGAGAGGGATTTGAAAAGTTTCAATGGGAATGGGAAGAATTGGGACAAAAATTGGAAAATTTTTAAGGGACTTTGAAAAAATTTCAACTGGAATTTTAGCCATTTTGTTACGTGAAATTGTAAACATGTGGCCACGGATTTTGAAAATTCTAGAGAGAATTTTAAAAGCTTCAAGAGAATTTCAACAATTTTGAGAGGGATTTGAAAAGTTTCAATGGGAATGGGAAGAATTGGGACAAAAATTGGAAAATTTTTAAGGGACTTTGAAAAAATTTCAACTGGAATTTTAGCATTTTTTTTACGTGAAATTGTAAACATGTGGCCATGGATTTTGAAAATTCTAGAGAGAATTTTAAAAGATTCAACAGAATTTCAACAATTTTGAGAGGGATTTGAAAAGTTTCAATGGGAATGGGAAGAATTGGGACAAAAATTGGAAAATTGTTAAGGGACTTTGAAAAAATTTCAACTGGAATTTTAGCAATTTTTTTACATGAAATTGTAAACATGTGGACATGGATTTTGAAAATTCTAGAGAGAATTTTAAAAGCTTCAAGAGAATTTCAACAATTTTGAGAGGGATTTGAAAAGTTTCAATGGGAATGGGAAGAATTGGGACAAAAATTGGAAAATTTTTAAAGGACTTTGAAAAAATTTCAACTGGAATTTTAGCAATTTTTTTACGTGAAATTGTAAACATGTGGCCATGGATTTTGATAATTCTAGAGAGAATTTTAAAAGCTTCAAGAGAATTTCAACAATTTTGAGAGGGATTTGAAAAGTTTCCATGGGAATGGGAAGAATTGGGACAAAAATTGGAAAATTTTTAAGGGACTTTGAAAAAATTTCAACTGGAATTTTAGCAATTTTTTTACGTGAAATTGTGAACATGTGGACATGGATTTTGAAAATTCTAGAGAGAATTTTAAAAGCTTCAAGAGAATTTCAACAATTTTGAGAGGGATTTGAAAAGTTTCCATGGGAATGGGAAGAATTGGGACAAAAATTGGAAAATTTTTAAGGGACTTTGAAAAAATTTCAACTGGAATTTTAGCCATTTTGTTACGTGAAATTGTAAACATGTGGCCACGGATTTTGAAAATTCTAGAGAGAATTTTAAAAGCTTCAAGAGAATTTCAACAATTTTGAGAGGGATTTGAAAAGTTTCAATGGGAATGGGAAGAATTGGGACAAAAATTGGAAAATATTTAAGGGACTTTGAAAAAATTTCAACTGGAATTTTAGCAATTTTTTGACGTGAAATTGTAAACATGTGGACATGGATTTTGAAAATTCTAGAGAGAATTTTAAAAGCTTCAACAGAATTTCAACAATTTTGAGAGGGATTTGAAAAGTTTCAATGGGAATGGGAAGAATTGGGACAAAAATTGGAAAATTTTTAAAGGACTTTGAAAAAATTTCAACTGGAATTTTAGCAATTTTTTGATGTGAAATTGTAAACATGTGGCCATGGATTTTGAAAATTCTAGAGAGAATTTTAAAAGCTTTAACAGAATTTCTACAATTTTGAGAGGGATTTGAAAAGTTTCAATGGGAATGGGAAGAATTGGGACAAAAATTGGAAAATTTTTAAGGGACTTTGAAAAAATTTCAACTGGAATTTTAGCATTTTTTTTACATGAAATTGTAAACATGTGGACATGGATTTTGAAAATTCTAGAGAGAATTTTAAAAGATTCAACAGAATTTCAACAATTTTGAGAGGGATTTGAAAAGTTTCAATGGGAATGGGAAGAATTGGGACAAAAATTGAAAATTTTTAAGGGACTTTGAAAAAATTTCAACTGGAATTTTAGCAATTTTTTTACATGAAATTGTAAACATGTGGACATGGATTTTGAAAATTCTAGAGAGAATTTTAAAAGCTTCAAGAGAATTTCAACAATTTTGAGAGGGATTTGAAAAGTTTCAATGGGAATGGGAAGAATTGGGACAAAAATTGGAAAATTTTGAAGGGACTTTGAAAAAATTTCAACTGGAATTTTAGCATTTTTTTTACGTGAAATTGTAAACATGTGGCCACGGATTTTGAAAATTCTAGAGAGAATTTTAAAAGATTCAACAGAATTTCAACAATTTTGAGAGGGATTTGAAAAGTTTCAATGGGAATGGGAAGAATTGGGACAAAAATTGGAAAATTTTTAAGGGACTTTGAAAAAATTTCAACTGGAATTTTAGCAATTTTTTTACATGAAATTGTAAACATGTGGCCATGGATTTTGAAAATTCTAGAGAGAATTTTAAAAGCTTCAACAGAATTTCAACAATTTTGAGAGGGATTTGAAAAGTTTCAATGGGAATGGGAAGAATTGGGACAAAAATTGGAAAATTTTTAAGGGACTTTGAAAAAATTTCAACTGGAATATTAGCAATTTTTTGACGTGAAATTGTAAACATGTGGACATGGATTTTGAAAATTCTAGAGAGAATTTTAAAAGCTTTAACAGAATTTCTACAATTTTGAGAGGGATTTGAAAAGTTTCAATGGGAATGGGAAGAATTGGGACAAAAATTGGAAAATTTTTAAGGGACTTTGAAAAAATTTCAACTGGAATTTTAGCCATTTTTTTATGTGAAATTGTAAACATGTGGACATGGATTTTGAAAATTCTAGAGAGAATTTGAAAAGCTTCAAGAGAATTTCAACAATTTTGAGAGGGATTTGAAAAGTTTCAATGGGAATGGGAAGAATTGGGACAAAAATTGGAAAATTTTTAAGGGACTTTGAAAAAATTTCAACTGGAATTTTAGCAATTTTTTTACGTGAAATTGTGAACATGTGGACATGGATTTTGAAAATTCTAGAGAGAATTTTAAAAGCTTCAACAGAATTTCAACAATTTTGAGAGGGATTTGAAAAGTTTCAATGGGAATGGGAAGAATTGGGACAAAAATTGGAAAATTTTTAAAGGACTTTGAAAAAATTTCAACTGGAATTTTAGCAATTTTTTTACGTGAAATTGTAAACATGTGGCCATGGATTTTGAAAATTCTAGAGAGAATTTTAAAAGCTTCAAGAGAATTTCAACAATTTTGAGAGGGATTTGAAAAGTTTCCATGGGAATGGGAAGAATTGGGACAAAAATTGGAAAATTTTTAAGGGACTTTGAAAAAATTTCAACTGGAATTTTAGCAATTTTTTTACGTGAAATTGTGAACATGTGGACATGGATTTTGAAAATTCT
This sequence comes from Streptopelia decaocto, assembly GCF_964273445.1. Lineage (NCBI taxonomy): Eukaryota > Metazoa > Chordata > Aves > Columbiformes > Columbidae > Streptopelia > Streptopelia decaocto. The sequence continues at coordinate 22,586 of NW_028115598.1, read as the reverse complement.
AGAGAGAATTTTAAAAGCTTCAAGAGAATTTCAACAATTTTGAGAGGGATTTGAAAAGTTTCCATGGGAATGGGAAGAATTGGGACAAAAATTGGAAAATTTTTAAGGGACTTTGAAAAAATTTCAACTGGAATTTTAGCCATTTTGTTACGTGAAATTGTAAACATGTGGCCACGGATTTTGAAAATTCTAGAGAGAATTTTAAAAGCTTCAAGAGAATTTCAACAATTTTGAGAGGGATTTGAAAAGTTTCAATGGGAATGGGAAGAATTGGGACAAAAATTGGAAAATTTTTAAGGGACTTTGAAAAAATTTCAACTGGAATTTTAGCCATTTTTTGACGTGAAATTGTAAACATGTGGCCATGGATTTTGAAAATTCTAGAGAGAATTTTAAAAGCTTCAAGAGAATTTCAACAATTTTGAGAGGGATTTGAAAAGTTTCCATGGGAATGGGAAGAATTGGGACAAAAATTGGAAAATTTTTAAGGGACTTTGAAAAAATTTCAACTGGAATTTTAGCAATTTTTTGATGTGAAATTGTAAACATGTGGCCATGGATTTTGAAAATTCTAGAGAGAATTTTAAAAGCTTCAAGAGAATTTCAACAATTTTGAGAGGGATTTGAAAAGTTTCAATCGGAATGGGAAGAATTGGGACAAAAATTGGAAAATTTTTAAGGGACTTTGAAAAAATTTCAACTGGAATTTTAGCATTTTTTTTACGTGAAATTGTAAACATGTGGCCATGGATTTTGAAAATTCTAGAGAGAATTTTAAAAGATTCAACAGAATTTCAACAATTTTGAGAGGGATTTGAAAAGTTTCAATGGGAATGGGAAGAATTGGGACAAAAATTGGAAAATTTTTAAGGGACTTTGAAAAAATTTCAACTGGAATTTTAGCAATTTTTTTACATGAAATTGTAAACATGTGGACATGGATTTTGAAAATTCTAGAGAGAATTTTAAAAGCTTCAAGAGAATTTCAACAATTTTGAGAGGGATTTGAAAAGTTTCAATGGGAATGGGAAGAATTGGGACAAAAATTGGAAAATTTTGAAGGGACTTTGAAAAAATTTCAACTGGAATTTTAGCATTTTTTTTACGTGAAATTGTAAACATGTGGCCATGGATTTTGAAAATTCTAGAGAGAATTTTAAAAGATTCAACAGAATTTCAACAATTTTGAGAGGGATTTGAAAAGTTTCAATGGGAATGGGAAGAATTGGGACAAAAATTGGAAAATTTTTAAGGGACTTTGAAAAAATTTCAACTGGAATTTTAGCAATTTTTTTACATGAAATTGTAAACATGTGGACATGGATTTTGAAAATTCTAGAGAGAATTTTAAAAGCTTCAACAGAATTTCAACAATTTTGAGAGGGATTTGAAAAGTTTCAATGGGAATGGGAAGAATTGGGACAAAAATTGGAAAATTTTTAAGGGACTTTGAAAAAATTTCAACTGGAATATTAGCAATTTTTTGACGTGAAATTGTAAACATGTGGACATGGATTTTGAAAATTCTAGAGAGAATTTTAAAAGCTTTAACAGAATTTCTACAATTTTGAGAGGGATTTGAAAAGTTTCAATGGGAATGGGAAGAATTGGGACAAAAATTGGAAAATTTTTAAGGGACTTTGAAAAAATTTCAACTGGAATTTTAGCCATTTTTTTATGTGAAATTGTAAACATGTGGACATGGATTTTGAAAATTCTAGAGAGAATTTTAAAAGCTTCAAGAGAATTTCAACAATTTTGAGAGGGATTTGAAAAGTTTCCATGGGAATGGGAAGAATTGGGACAAAAATTGGAAAATTTTTAAGGGACTTTGAAAAAATTTCAACTGGAATTTTAGCAATTTTTTTACGTGAAATTGTGAACATGTGGCCATGGATTTTGAAAATTCTAGAGAGAATTTTAAAAGCTTCAACAGAATTTCAACAATTTTGAGAGGGATTTGAAAAGTTTCAATGGGAATGGGAAGAATTGGGACAAAAATTGGAAAATTTTTAAAGGACTTTGAAAAAATTTCAACTGGAATTTTAGCAATTTTTTTACGTGAAATTGTAAACATGTGGCCATGGATTTTGAAAATTCTAGAGAGAATTTTAAAAGCTTCAAGAGAATTTCAACAATTTTGAGAGGGATTTGAAAAGTTTCCATGGGAATGGGAAGAATTGGGACAAAAATTGGAAAATTTTTAAGGGACTTTGAAAAAATTTCAACTGGAATTTTAGCCATTTTTTTACGTGAAATTGTGAACATGTGGACATGGATTTTGAAAATTCTAGAGAGAATTTTAAAAGCTTCAAGAGAATTTCAACAATTTTGAGAGGGATTTGAAAAGTTTCCATGGGAATGGGAAGAATTGGGACAAAAATTGGAAAATTTTTAAGGGACTTTGAAAAAATTTCAACTGGAATTTTAGCCATTTTGTTACGTGAAATTGTAAACATGTGGCCACGGATTTTGAAAATTCTAGAGAGAATTTTAAAAGCTTCAAGAGAATTTCAACAATTTTGAGAGGGATTTGAAAAGTTTCAATGGGAATGGGAAGAATTGGGACAAAAATTGGAAAATTTTTAAGGGACTTTGAAAAAATTTCAACTGGAATTTTAGCCATTTTTTGACGTGAAATTGTAAACATGTGGCCATGGATTTTGAAAATTCTAGAGAGAATTTTAAAAGCTTCAAGAGAATTTCAACAATTTTGAGAGGGATTTGAAAAGTTTCAATGGGAATGGGAAGAATTGGGACAAAAATTGGAAAATTTTTAAGGGACTTTGAAAAAATTTCAACTGGAATTTTAGCAATTTTTTGATGTGAAATTGTAAACATGTGGCCATGGATTTTGAAAATTCTAGAGAGAATTTTAAAAGCTTTAACAGAATTTCTACAATTTTGAGAGGGATTTGAAAAGTTTCAATCGGAATGGGAAGAATTGGGACAAAAATTGGAAAATTTTTAAGGGACTTTGAAAAAATTTCAACTGGAATTTTAGCATTTTTTTTACGTGAAATTGTAAACATGTGGCCATGGATTTTGAAAATTCTAGAGAGAATTTTAAAAGATTCAACAGAATTTCAACAATTTTGAGAGGGATTTGAAAAGTTTCAATGGGAATGGGAAGAATTGGGACAAAAATTGGAAAATTTTTAAGGGACTTTGAAAAAATTTCAACTGGAATTTTAGCAATTTTTTTACATGAAATTGTAAACATGTGGACATGGATTTTGAAAATTCTAGAGAGAATTTTAAAAGCTTCAAGAGAATTTCAACAATTTTGAGAGGGATTTGAAAAGTTTCAATGGGAATGGGAAGAATTGGGACAAAAATTGGAAAATTTTTAAGGGACTTTGAAAAAATTTCAACTGGAATTTTAGCAATTTTTTGACGTGAAATTGTAAACATGTGGACATGGATTTTGAAAATTCTGGAGAGAATTTTAAAAGCTTCAAGAGAATTTCAACAATTTTGAGAGGGATTTGAAAAGTTTCAATGGGAATGGGAAGAATTGGGACAAAAATTGGAAAATTTTTCAGGGACTTTGAAAAAATTTCAACTGGAATTTTAGCCATTTTTTTATGTGAAATTGTAAACATGTGGACATGGATTTTGAAAATTCTAGAGAGAATTTTAAAAGCTTCAAGAGAATTTCAACAATTTTGAGAGGGATTTGAAAAGTTTCAATGGGAATGGGAAGAATTGGGACAAAAATTGGAAAATTTTTAAGGGACTTTGAAAAAATTTCAACTGGAATTTTAGCAATTTTTTTACGTGAAATTGTGAACATGTGGACATGGATTTTGAAAATTCTAGAGAGAATTTTAAAAGCTTCAACAGAATTTCAACAATTTTGAGAGGGATTTGAAAAGTTTCAATGGGAATGGGAAGAATTGGGACAAAAATTGGAAAATTTTTAAAGGACTTTGAAAAAATTTCAACTGGAATTTTAGCAATTTTTTTACGTGAAATTGTAAACATGTGGCCATGGATTTTGAAAATTCTAGAGAGAATTTTAAAAGCTTCAAGAGAATTTCAACAATTTTGAGAGGGATTTGAAAAGTTTCCATGGGAATGGGAAGAATTGGGACAAAAATTGGAAAATTTTGAAGGGACTTTGAAAAAATTTCAACTGGAATTTTAGCAATTTTTTTACGTGAAATTGTGAACATGTGGACATGGATTTTGAAAATTCTAGAGAGAATTTTAAAAGCTTCAAGAGAATTTCAACAATTTTGAGAGGGATTTGAAAAGTTTCCATGGGAATGGGAAGAATTGGGACAAAAATTGGAAAATTTTGAAGGGACTTTGAAAAAATTTCAACTGGAATTTTAGCAATTTTTTTATGTGAAATTGTAAACATGTGGACATGGATTTTGAAAATTCTAGAGAGAATTTTAAAAGCTTCAAGAGAATTTCAACAATTTTGAGAGGGATTTGAAAAGTTTCCATGGGAATGGGAAGAATTGGGACAAAAATTGGAAAATTTTTAAGGGACTTTGAAAAAATTTCAACTGGAATTTTAGCAATTTTTTGACGTGAAATTGTAAACATGTGGCCATGGATTTTGAAAATTCTAGAGAGAATTTTAAAAGCTTCAACAGAATTTCAACAATTTTGAGAGGGATTTGAAAAGTTTCAATGGGAATGGGAAGAATTGGGACAAAAATTGGAAAATTTTTAAGGGACTTTGAAAAAATTTCAACTGGAATTTTAGCATTTTTTTTACATGAAATTGTAAACATGTGGACATGGATTTTGAAAATTCTAGAGAGAATTTTAAAAGATTCAAGAGAATTTCAACAATTTTGAGAGGGATTTGAAAAGTTTCAATGGGAATGGGAAGAATTGGGACAAAAATTGGAAAATTTTTAAAGGACTTTGAAAAAATTTCAACTGGAATTTTAGCAATTTTTTTACGTGAAATTGTAAACATGTGGCCATGGATTTTGAAAATTCTAGAGAGAATTTAAAAAGCTTCAACAGAATTTCAACAATTTTGAGAGGGATTTGAAAAGTTTCAATGGGAATGGGAAGAATTGGGACAAAAATTGGAAAATTTTGAAGGGACTTTGAAAAAATTTCAACTGGAATTTTAGCAATTTTTTGACGTGAAATTGTAAACATGTGGACATGGATTTTGAAAATTCTAGAGAGAATTTTAAAAGCTTTAACAGAATTTCTACAATTTTGAGAGGGATTTGAAAAGTTTCAATGGGAATGGGAAGAATTGGGACAAAAATTGGAAAATTTTTAAGGGACTTTGAAAAAATTTCAACTGGAATTTTAGCCATTTTGTTACGTGAAATTGTGAACATGTTGAAGTGGATTTTGAAAATTATAGAGAGAATTTTAAAAGCTTCAAGAGAATTTCAACACTTTTGAGAGGGATTTGAAAAGTTTCAATGGGAATGGGAAGAATTGGGACAAAAATTGGAAAATTTTTAAGGGACTTTGAAAAAATTTCAACTGGAATTTTAGCAATTTTTTGACGTGAAATTGTGAACATGTGGACATGGATTTTGAAAATTCTAGAGAGAATTTTAAAAGCTTCAAGAGAATTTCAACAATTTTGAGAGGGATTTGAAAAGTTTCCATGGGAATGGGAAGAATTGGGACAAAAATTGGAAAATTTTTAAGGGACTTTGAAAAAATTTCAACTGGAATTTTAGCAATTTTTTGACGTGAAATTGTGAACATGTGGACATGGATTTTGAAAATTCTAGAGAGAATTTTAAAAGCTTCAACAGAATTTCAACAATTTTGAGAGGGATTTGAAAAGTTTCAATGGGAATGGGAAGAATTGGGACAAAAATTGGAAAATTTTTAAAGGACTTTGAAAAAATTTCAACTGGAATTTTAGCAATTTTTTTACGTGAAATTGTAAACATGTGGACATGGATTTTGAAAATTCTAGAGAGAATTTTAAAAGCTTCAACAGAATTTCAACAATTTTGAGAGGGATTTGAAAAGTTTCCATGGGAATGGGAAGAATTGGGACAAAAATTGGAAAATTTTTAAGGGACTTTGAAAAAATTTCAACTGGAATTTTAGCAATTTTTTTACGTGAAATTGTGAACATGTGGACATGGATTTTGAAAATTCTAGAGAGAATTTTAAAAGCTTCAAGAGAATTTCAACAATTTTGAGAGGGATTTGAAAAGTTTCAATGGGAATGGGAAGAATTGGGACAAAAATTGGAAAATTTTTAAAGGACTTTGAAAAAATTTCAACTGGAATTTTAGCAATTTTTTTACGTGAAATTGTAAACATGTGGACATGGATTTTGAAAATTCTAGAGAGAATTTTAAAAGCTTCAAGAGAATTTCAACAATTTTGAGAGGGATTTGAAAAGTTTCAATGGGAATGGGAAGAATTGGGACAAAAATTGGAAAATTTTTAAGGGACTTTGAAAAAATTTCAACTGGAATTTTAGCCATTTTTTTATGTGAAATTGTAAACATGTGGCCATGGATTTTGAAAATTCTAGAGAGAATTTTAAAAGCTTCAAGAGAATTTCAACAATTTTGAGAGGGATTTGAAAAGTTTCAATGGGAATGGGAAGAATTGGGACAAAAATGGGAAAATTTTTAAGGGACTTTGAAAAAATTTCAACTGGAATTTTAGCCATTTTTTTACGTGAAATTGTGAACATGTTGAAGTGGATTTTGAAAATTCTAGAGAGAATTTTAAAAGCTTCAACAGAATTTCAACAATTTTGAGAGGGATTTGAAAAGTTTCAATGGGAATGGGAAGAATTGGGACAAAAATTGGAAAATTTTTAAGGGACTTTGAAAAAATTTCAACTGGAATTTTAGCCATTTTTTTACGTGAAATTGTAAACATGTGGCCATGGATTTTGAAAATTCTAGAGAGAATTTTAAAAGCTTCAAGAGAATTTCAACAATTTTGAGAGGGATTTGAAAAGTTTCAATGGGAATGGGAAGAATTGGGACAAAAATTGGAAAATTTTTAAAGGACTTTGAAAAAATTTCAACTGGAATTTTAGCAATTTTTTTACGTGAAATTGTAAACATGTGGACATGGATTTTGAAAATTCTAGAGAGAATTTTAAAAGCTTCAAGAGAATTTCAACAATTTTGAGAGGGATTTGAAAAGTTTCAATGGGAATGGGAAGAATTGGGACAAAAATTGGAAAATTTTTAAGGGACTTTGAAAAAATTTCAACTGGAATTTTAGCCATTTTTTTATGTGAAATTGTAAACATGTGGCCATGGATTTTGAAAATTCTAGAGAGAATTTTAAAAGCTTCAAGAGAATTTCAACAATTTTGAGAGGGATTTGAAAAGTTTCAATGGGAATGGGAAGAATTGGGACAAAAATGGGAAAATTTTTAAGGGACTTTGAAAAAATTTCAACTGGAATTTTAGCCATTTTTTTACGTGAAATTGTGAACATGTTGAAGTGGATTTTGAAAATTCTAGAGAGAATTTTAAAAGCTTCAACAGAATTTCAACAATTTTGAGAGGGATTTGAAAAGTTTCAATGGGAATGGGAAGAATTGGGACAAAAATTGGAAAATTTTTAAGGGACTTTGAAAAAATTTCAACTGGAATTTTAGCCATTTTTTTACGTGAAATTGTAAACATGTGGCCATGGATTTTGAAAATTCTAGAGAGAATTTTAAAAGCTTCAAGAGAATTTCAACAATTTTGAGAGGGATTTGAAAAGTTTCAATGGGAATGGGAAGAATTGGGACAAAAATTGGAAAATTTTTCAGGGACTTTGAAAAAATTTCAACTGGAATTTTAGCCATTTTTTTACGTGAAATTGTAAACATGTGGCCATGGATTTTGAAAATTCTAGAGAGAATTTTAAAAGCTTCAACAGAATTTCAACAATTTTGAGAGGGATTTGAAAAGTTTCAATGGGAATGGGAAGAATTGGGACAAAAATTGGAAAATTGTTAAGGGACTTTGAAAAAATTTCCACTGGAATTTTAGCCATTTTTTGACGTGAAATTGTAAACATGTGGCCATGGATTTTGAAAATTCTAGAGAGAATTTTAAAAGCTTCAAGAGAATTTCAACAATTTTGAGAGGGATTTGAAAAGTTTCAATGGGAATGGGAAGAATTGGGACAAAAATTGGAAAATTTTTAAGTGACTTTGAAAAAATTTCAACTGGAATTTTAGCAATTTTTTGACGTGAAATTGTAAACATGTGGCCATGGATTTTGAAAATTCTAGAGAGAATTTTAAAAGCTTCAAGAGAATTTCAACAATTTTGAGAGGGATTTGAAAAGTTTCAATGGGAATGGGAAGAATTGGGACAAAAATTGGAAAACTTTTCAGGGACTTTGAAAAAATTTCAACTGGAATTTTAGCCATTTTTTTACGTGAAATTGTAAACATGTGGACATGGATTTTGAAAATTCTAGAGAGAATTTTAAAAGCTTCAAGAGAATTTCAACACTTTTGAGAGGGATTTGAAAAGTTTCAATGGGAATGGGAAGAATTGGGACAAAAATTGGAAAATTTTGAAGGGACTTTGAAAAAATTTCAACTGGAATTTTAGCAAATTTTTACGTGAAATTGTGAACATGTGGACATGGATTTTGAAAATTCTAGAGAGAATTTTAAAAGCTTCAAGAGAATTTCAACAATTTTGAGAGGGATTTGAAAAGTTTCAATGGGAATGGGAAGAATTGGGACAAAAATTGGAAAATTTTTAAAGGACTTTGAAAAAATTTCAACTGGAATTTTAGCAATTTTTTTACGTGAAATTGTAAACATGTGGACATGGATTTTGAAAATTCTAGAGAGAATTTTAAAAGCTAAAGAGAATTTCAACAATTTTGAGAGGGATTTGAAAAGTTTCAATGGGAATGGGAAGAATTGGGACAAAAACTGGAAAATTTTTAAGGGACTTTGAAAAAATTTCAACTGGAATTTTAGCCATTTTTTTATGTGAAATTGTAAACATGTGGCCATGGATTTTGAAAATTCTAGAGAGAATTTTAAAAGCTTCAAGAGAATTTCAACAATTTTGAGAGGGATTTGAAAAGTTTCAATGGGAATGGGAAGAATTGGGACAAAAATTGGAAAATTTTTAAGGGACTTTGAAAAAATTTCAACTGGAATTTTAGCCATTTTTTTACGTGAAATTGTGAACATGTTGAAGTGGATTTTGAAAATTCTAGAGAGAATTTTAAAAGCTTCAACAGAATTTCAACAATTTTGAGAGGGATTTGAAAAGTTTCAATGGGAATGGGAAGAATTGGGACAAAAATTGGAAAATTTTTAAGGGACTTTGAAAAAATTTCAACTGGAATTTTAGCCATTTTGTTACGTGAAATTGTAAACATGTGGCCATGGATTTTGAAAATTCTAGAGAGAATTTTAAAAGCTTCAAGAGAATTTCAACAATTTTGAGAGGGATTTGAAAAGTTTCAATGGGAATGGGAAGAATTGGGACAAAAATTGGAAAATTTTTAAGGGACTTTGAAAAAATTTCAACTGGAATTTTAGCCATTTTTTTACGTGAAATTGTAAACATGTGGCCATGGATTTTGAAAATTCTAGAGAGAATTTTAAAAGCTTCAACAGAATTTCAACAATTTTGAGAGGGATTTGAAAAGTTTCAATGGGAATGGGAAGAATTGGGACAAAAATTGGAAAATTTTTAAAGGACTTTGAAAAAATTTCAACTGGAATTTTAGCAATTTTTTTACGTGAAATTGTAAACATGTGGACATGGATTTTGAAAATTCTAGAGAGAATTTTAAAAGCTAAAGAGAATTTCAACAATTTTGAGAGGGATTTGAAAAGTTTCAATGGGAATGGGAAGAATTGGGACAAAAATTGGAAAATTTTTAAGGGACTTTGAAAAAATTTCAACTGGAATTTTAGCCATTTTTTTATGTGAAATTGTAAACATGTGGCCATGGATTTTGAAAATTCTAGAGAGAATTTTAAAAGCTTCAAGAGAATTTCAACAATTTTGAGAGGGATTTGAAAAGTTTCAATGGGAATGGGAAGAATTGGGACAAAAATGGGAAAATTTTTAAGGGACTTTGAAAAAATTTCAACTGGAATTTTAGCCATTTTTTTACGTGAAATTGTGAACATGTTGAAGTGGATTTTGAAAATTCTAGAGAGAATTTTAAAAGCTTCAACAGAATTTCAACAATTTTGAGAGGGATTTGAAAAGTTTCAATGGGAATGGGAAGAATTGGGACAAAAATTGGAAAATTTTTAAGGGACTTTGAAAAAATTTCAACTGGAATTTTAGCCATTTTTTTATGTGAAATTGTAAACATGTGGCCATGGATTTTGAAAATTCTAGAGAGAATTTTAAAAGCTTCAAGAGAATTTCAACAATTTTGAGAGGGATTTGAAAAGTTTCAATGGGAATGGGAAGAATTGGGACAAAAATGGGAAAATTTTTAAGGGACTTTGAAAAAATTTCAACTGGAATTTTAGCCATTTTTTTACGTGAAATTGTGAACATGTTGAAGTGGATTTTGAAAATTCTAGAGAGAATTTTAAAAGCTTCAACAGAATTTCAACAATTTTGAGAGGGATTTGAAAAGTTTCAATGGGAATGGGAAGAATTGGGACAAAAATTGGAAAATTTTTAAGGGACTTTGAAAAAATTTCAACTGGAATTTTAGCCATTTTTTTACGTGAAATTGTAAACATGTGGCCATGGATTTTGAAAATTCTAGAGAGAATTTTAAAAGCTTCAAGAGAATTTCAACAATTTTGAGAGGGATTTGAAAAGTTTCAATGGGAATGGGAAGAATTGGGACAAAAATGGGAAAATTTTTAAGGGACTTTGAAAAAATTTCAACTGGAATTTTAGCCATTTTTTTACGTGAAATTGTAAACATGTGGCCATGGATTTTGAAAATTCTAGAGAGAATTTTAAAAGCTTCAACAGAATTTCAACAATTTTGAGAGGGATTTGAAAAGTTTCAATGGGAATGGGAAGAATTGGGACAAAAATTGGAAAATTTTTAAGGGACTTTGAAAAAATTTCAACTGGAATTTTAGCCATTATTTGACGTGAAATTGTAAACATGTGGCCATGGATTTTGAAATTCTAGAGAGAATTTTAAAAGCTTCAAGAGAATTTCAACAATTTTGAGAGGGATTTGAAAAGTTTCAATGGGAATGGGAAGAATTGGGACAAAAATTGGAAAATTTTTAAAGGACTTTGAAAAAATTTCAACTGGAATTTTAGCAATTTTTTTACGTGAAATTGTAAACATGTGGACATGGATTTTGAAAATTCTAGAGAGAATTTTAAAAGCTTCAAGAGAATTTCAACAATTTTGAGAGGGATTTGAAAAGTTTCAATGGGAATGGGAAGAATTGGGACAAAAATTGGAAAATTGTTAAGGGACTTTGAAAAAATTTCAACTGGAATTTTAGCAATTTTTTTACGTGAAATTGTGAACATGTGGACATGGATTTTGAAAATTCTAGAGAGAATTTTAAAAGCCTCAAGAGAATTTCAACACTTTTGAGAGGGATTTGAAAAGTTTCAATGGGAATGGGAAGAATTGGGACAAAAATTGGAAAATTTTGAAGGGACTTTGAAAAAATTTCAACTGGAATTTTAGCAATTTTTTTATGTGAAATTGTAAACATGTGGACATGGATTTTGAAAATTCTAGAGAGAATTTTAAAAGCTTCAAGAGAATTTCAACAATTTTGAGAGGGATTTGAAAAGTTTCAATGGGAATGGGAAGAATTGGGACAAAAATTGGAAAATTTTTAAGGGACTTTGAAAAAATTTCAACTGGAATTTTAGCCATTTTTTGACGTGAAATTGTAAACATGTGGCCATGGATTTTGAAAATTCTAGAGAGAATTTTAAAAGCTTTAACAGAATTTCTACAATTTTGAGAGGGATTTGAAAAGTTTCAATGGGAATGGGAAGAATTGGGACAAAAATTGGAAAATTTTTAAGGGACTTTGAAAAAATTTCAACTGGAATTTTAGCAATTTTTTGACGTGAAATTGTGAACATGTGGACATGGATTTTCAAAATTCTAGAGAGAATTTTAAAAGCTTCAAGAGAATTTCAACAATTTTGAGAGGGATTTGAAAAGTTTCCATGGGAATGGGAAGAATTGGGACAAAAATTGGAAAAAAATTAAGGGACTGTGAAAAATTTCAACTGGAATTTTAGCAATTTTTTTACGTGAAATTGTAAACATGTGGACATGGATTTTGAAAATTCTAGAGAGAATTTTAAAAGCTTCAACAGAATTTCAACAATTTTGAGAGGGATTTGAAAAGTTTCAATGGGAATGGGAAGAATTGGGACAAAAATTGGAAAATTTTTAAAGGACTTTGAAAAAATTTCAACTGGAATTTTAGCAATTTTTTTACGTGAAATTGTAAACATGTGGCCATGGATTTTGAAAATTCTAGAGAGAATTTTAAAAGCTTTAAAATAATTTCAACAATTTTGAGAGGGATTTGAAAAGTTTCAACGGGAATGGGAAGAATTGGGACAAAAATTGGAAAATTTTTAAGGGACTTTGAAAAAATTTCAACTGGAATTTTAGCAATTTTTTTACGTGAAATTGTGAACATGTGGACATGGATTTTGAAAATTCTAGAGAGAATTTTAAAAGCTTCAAGAGAATTTCAACCATTTTGAGAGGGATTTGAAAAGTTTCAATGGGAATGGGAAGAATTGGGACAAAAATTGGAAAATTTTTAAAGGACTTTGAAAAAATTTCAACTGGAATTTTAGCAATTTTTTTACGTGAAATTGTAAACATGTGGCCATGGATTTTGAAAATTCTAGAGAGAATTTTAAAAGCTTCAAGAGAATTTCAACAATTTTGAGAGGGATTTGAAAAGTTTCAATGGGAATGGGAAGAATTGGGACAAAAATTGGAAAATTTTTAAGGGACTTTGAAAAAATTTCAACTGGAATTTTAGCAATTTTTTGACGTGAAATTGTGAACATGTGGACATGGATTTTGAAAATTCTAGAGAGAATTTTAAAAGCTTCAAGAGAATTTCAACAATTTTGAGAGGGATTTGAAAAGTTTCCATGGGAATGGGAAGAATTGGGACAAAAATTGGAAAATTTTTAAGGGACTTTGAAAAAATTTCAACTGGAATTTTAGCCATTTTTTTACGTGAAATTGTGAACATGTGGACATGGATTTTGAAAATTCTAGAGAGAATTTTAAAAGCTTCAACAGAATTTCAACGATTTTGAGAGGGATTTGAAAAGTTTCAATGGGAATGGGAAGAATTGGGACAAAAATTGGAAAATTTTTAAAGGACTTTGAAAAAATTTCAACTGGAATTTTAGCCATTTTTGACGTGAAATTGTAAACATGTGGCCATGGATTTTGAAAATTCTAGAGAGAATTTTAAAAGCTTCAACAGAATTTCAACAATTTTGAGAGGGATTTGAAAAGTTTCAATGGGAATGGGAAGAATTGGGACAAAAATTGGAAAATTTTTAAGGGACTCTGAAAAAATTTCAACTGGAATTTTAGCAAATTTTTACGTGAAATTGTGAACATGTGGACATGGATTTTGAAAATTCTAGAGAGAATTTTAAAAGCTTCAAGAGAATTTCAACAATTTTGAGAGGGATTTGAAAAGTTTCAATGGGAATGGGAAGAATTGGGACAAAAATTGGAAAATTTTTAAAGGACTTTGAAAAAATTTCAACTGGAATTTTAGCAATTTTTTTACGTGAAATTGTAAACATGTGGACATGGATTTTGAAAATTCTAGAGAGAATTTTAAAAGCTTCAAGAGAATTTCAACAATTTTGAGAGGGATTTGAAAAGTTTCAATGGGAATGGGAAGAATTGGGACAAAAATTGGAAAATTTTTAAGGGACTTCGAAAAAATTTCAACTGGAATTTTAGCCATTTTTTGACGTGAAATTGTAAACATGTGGCCATGGATTTTGAAAATTCTAGAGAGAATTTTAAAAGCTTCAAGAGAATTTCAACAATTTTGAGAGGGATTTGAAAAGTTTCAATGGGAATGGGAAGAATTGGGACAAAAATTGGAAAATTTTAAGGGACTTTGAAAAAATTTCAACTGGAATTTTAGCCATTTTTTTACGTGAAATTGTGAACATGTTGAAGTGGATTTTGAAAATTCTAGAGAGAATTTTAAAAGCTTCAACAGAATTTCAACAATTTTGAGAGGGATTTGAAAAGTTTCAATGGGAATGGGAAGAATTGGGACAAAATTGGAAAATTTTTAAGGGACTTTGAAAAAATTTCAACTGGAATTTTAGCCATTTTTTTACGTGAAATTGTAAACATGTGGCCATGGATTTTGAAAATTCTAGAGAGAATTTTAAAAGCTTCAAGAGAATTTCAACACTTTTGAGAGGGATTTGAAAAGTTTCAATGGGAATGGGAAGAATTGGGACAAAAATTGGAAAATTTTTAAGGGACTTTGAAAAAATTTCAACTGGAATTTTAGCCATTTTGTTACGTGAAATTGTAAACATGTGGACATGGATTTTGAAAATTCTAGAGAGAATTTTAAAAGCTTCAACAGAATTTCAACAATTTTGAGAGGGATTTGAAAAGTTTCAATGGGAATGGGAAGAATTGGGACAAAAATTGGAAAATTTTGAAGGGACTTTGAAAAAATTTCAACTGGAATTTTAGCAAATTTTTACGTGAAATTGTGAACATGTGGACATGGATTTTGAAAATTCTAGAGAGAATTTTAAAAGCTTCAAGAGAATTTCAACAATTTTGAGAGGGATTTGAAAAGTTTCAATGGGAATGGGAAGAATTGGGACAAAAATTGGAAAATTTTTAAAGGACTTTGAAAAAATTTCAACTGGAATTTTAGCAATTTTTTTACGTGAAATTGTAAACATGTGGACATGGATTTTGAAAATTCTAGAGAGAATTTTAAAAGCTAAAGAGAATTTCAACAATTTTGAGAGGGATTTGAAAAGTTTCAATGGGAATGGGAAGAATTGGGACAAAAACTGGAAAATTTTTAAGGGACTTTGAAAAAATTTCAACTGGAATTTTAGCCATTTTTTTATGTGAAATTGTAAACATGTGGCCATGGATTTTGAAAATTCTAGAGAGAATTTTAAAAGCTTCAAGAGAATTTCAACAATTTTGAGAGGGATTTGAAAAGTTTCAATGGGAATGGGAAGAATTGGGACAAAAATTGGAAAATTTTTAAGGGACTTTGAAAAAATTTCAACTGGAATTTTAGCCATTTTTTTACGTGAAATTGTGAACATGTTGAAGTGGATTTTGAAAATTCTAGAGAGAATTTTAAAAGCTTCAACAGAATTTCAACAATTTTGAGAGGGATTTGAAAAGTTTCAATGGGAATGGGAAGAATTGGGACAAAAATTGGAAAATTTTTAAGGGACTTTGAAAAATTTCAACTGGAATTTTAGCCATTTTGTTACGTGAAATTGTAAACATGTGGCCATGGATTTTGAAAATTCTAGAGAGAATTTTAAAAGCTTCAAGAGAATTTCAACAATTTTGAGAGGGATTTGAAAAGTTTCAATGGGAATGGGAAGAATTGGGACAAAAATTGGAAAATTTTTAAGGGACTTTGAAAAAATTTCAACTGGAATTTTAGCCATTTTTTTACGTGAAATTGTAAACATGTGGCCATGGATTTTGAAAATTCTAGAGAGAATTTTAAAAGCTTCAACAGAATTTCAACAATTTTGAGAGGGATTTGAAAAGTTTCAATGGGAATGGGAAGAATTGGGACAAAAATTGGAAAATTTTTAAAGGACTTTGAAAAAATTTCAACTGGAATTTTAGCAATTTTTTTACGTGAAATTGTAAACATGTGGACATGGATTTTGAAAATTCTAGAGAGAATTTTAAAAGCTAAAGAGAATTTCAACAATTTTGAGAGGGATTTGAAAAGTTTCAATGGGAATGGGAAGAATTGGGACAAAAATTGGAAAATTTTTAAGGGACTTTGAAAAAATTTCAACTGGAATTTTAGCCATTTTTTTATGTGAAATTGTAAACATGTGGCCATGGATTTTGAAAATTCTAGAGAGAATTTTAAAAGCTTCAAGAGAATTTCAACAATTTTGAGAGGGATTTGAAAAGTTTCAATGGGAATGGGAAGAATTGGGACAAAAATGGGAAAATTTTTAAGGGACTTTGAAAAAATTTCAACTGGAATTTTAGCCATTTTTTTACGTGAAATTGTGAACATGTTGAAGTGGATTTTGAAAATTCTAGAGAGAATTTTAAAAGCTTCAACAGAATTTCAACAATTTTGAGAGGGATTTGAAAAGTTTCAATGGGAATGGGAAGAATTGGGACAAAAATTGGAAAATTTTTAAGGGACTTTGAAAAAATTTCAACTGGAATTTTAGCCATTTTTTTATGTGAAATTGTAAACATGTGGCCATGGATTTTGAAAATTCTAGAGAGAATTTTAAAAGCTTCAAGAGAATTTCAACAATTTTGAGAGGGATTTGAAAAGTTTCAATGGGAATGGGAAGAATTGGGACAAAAATGGGAAAATTTTTAAGGGACTTTGAAAAAATTTCAACTGGAATTTTAGCCATTTTTTTACGTGAAATTGTGAACATGTTGAAGTGGATTTGAAAATTCTAGAGAGAATTTTAAAAGCTTCAACAGAATTTCAACAATTTTGAGAGGGATTTGAAAAGTTTCAATGGGAATGGGAAGAATTGGGACAAAAATTGGAAAATTTTTAAGGGACTTTGAAAAAATTTCAACTGGAATTTTAGCCATTTTTTTACGTGAAATTGTAAACATGTGGCCATGGATTTTGAAAATTCTAGAGAGAATTTTAAAAGCTTCAAGAGAATTTCAACAATTTTGAGAGGGATTTGAAAAGTTTCAATGGGAATGGGAAGAATTGGGACAAAAATGGGAAAATTTTTAAGGGACTTTGAAAAAATTTCAACTGGAATTTTAGCCATTTTTTTACGTGAAATTGTAAACATGTGGCCATGGATTTTGAAAATTCTAGAGAGAATTTTAAAAGCTTCAACAGAATTTCAACAATTTTGAGAGGGATTTGAAAAGTTTCAATGGGAATGGGAAGAATTGGGACAAAAATTGGAAAATTTTTAAGGGACTTTGAAAAAATTTCAACTGGAATTTTAGCCATTATTTGACGTGAAATTGTAAACATGTGGCCATGGATTTTGAAAATTCTAGAGAGAATTTTAAAAGCTTCAAGAGAATTTCAACAATTTTGAGAGGGATTTGAAAAGTTTCAATGGGAATGGGAAGAATTGGGACAAAAATTGGAAAATTTTTAAAGGACTTTGAAAAAATTTCAACTGGAATTTTAGCAATTTTTTTACGTGAAATTGTAAACATGTGGACATGGATTTTGAAAATTCTAGAGAGAATTTTAAAAGCTTCAAGAGAATTTCAACAATTTTGAGAGGGATTTGAAAAGTTTCAATGGAATGGGAAGAATTGGGACAAAAATTGGAAAATTGTTAAGGGACTTTGAAAAAATTTCAACTGGAATTTTAGCAATTTTTTTACGTGAAATTGTGAACATGTGGACATGGATTTTGAAAATTCTAGAGAGAATTTTAAAAGCCTCAAGAGAATTTCAACACTTTTGAGAGGGATTTGAAAAGTTTCAATGGGAATGGGAAGAATTGGGACAAAAATTGGAAAATTTTGAAGGGACTTTGAAAAAATTTCAACTGGAATTTTAGCAATTTTTTTATGTGAAATTGTAAACATGTGGACATGGATTTTGAAAATTCTAGAGAGAATTTTAAAAGCTTCAAGAGAATTTCAACAATTTTGAGAGGGATTTGAAAAGTTTCAATGGGAATGGGAAGAATTGGGACAAAAATTGGAAAATTTTTAAGGGACTTTGAAAAAATTTCAACTGGAATTTTAGCCATTTTTTGACGTGAAATTGTAAACATGTGGCCATGGATTTTGAAAATTCTAGAGAGAATTTTAAAAGCTTTAACAGAATTTCTACAATTTTGAGAGGGATTTGAAAAGTTTCAATGGGAATGGGAAGAATTGGGACAAAAATTGGAAAATTTTTAAGGGACTTTGAAAAAATTTCAACTGGAATTTTAGCAATTTTTTGACGTGAAATTGTGAACATGTGGACATGGATTTTCAAAATTCTAGAGAGAATTTTAAAAGCTTCAAGAGAATTTCAACAATTTTGAGAGGGATTTGAAAAGTTTCCATGGGAATGGGAAGAATTGGGACAAAAATTGGAAAAAAATTAAGGGACTGTGAAAAAATTTCAACTGGAATTTTAGCAATTTTTTTACGTGAAATTGTAAACATGTGGACATGGATTTTGAAAATTCTAGAGAGAATTTTAAAAGCTTCAACAGAATTTCAACAATTTTGAGAGGGATTTGAAAAGTTTCAATGGGAATGGGAAGAATTGGGACAAAAATTGGAAAATTTTTAAAGGACTTTGAAAAAATTTCAACTGGAATTTTAGCAATTTTTTTACGTGAAATTGTAAACATGTGGCCATGGATTTTGAAAATTCTAGAGAGAATTTTAAAAGCTTTAAAATAATTTCAACAATTTTGAGAGGGATTTGAAAAGTTTCAACGGGAATGGGAAGAATTGGGACAAAAATTGGAAAATTTTTAAGGGACTTTGAAAAAATTTCAACTGGAATTTTAGCAATTTTTTTTACGTGAAATTGTGAACATGTGGACATGGATTTTGAAAATTCTAGAGAGAATTTTAAAAGCTTCAAGAGAATTTCAACCATTTTGAGAGGGATTTGAAAAGTTTCAATGGGAATGGGAAGAATTGGGACAAAAATTGGAAATTTTTAAAGGACTTTGAAAAAATTTCAACTGGAATTTTAGCAATTTTTTTACGTGAAATTGTAAACATGTGGCCATGGATTTTGAAAATTCTAGAGAGAATTTTAAAAGCTTCAAGAGAATTTCAACAATTTTGAGAGGGATTTGAAAAGTTTCAATGGGAATGGGAAGAATTGGGACAAAAATTGGAAAATTTTTAAGGGACTTTGAAAAAATTTCAACTGGAATTTTAGCAATTTTTTGACGTGAAATTGTGAACATGTGGACATGGATTTTGAAAATTCTAGAGAGAATTTTAAAAGCTTCAAGAGAATTTCAACAATTTTGAGAGGGATTTGAAAAGTTTCCATGGGAATGGGAAGAATTGGGACAAAAATTGGAAAATTTTTAAGGGACTTTGAAAAAATTTCAACTGGAATTTTAGCCATTTTTTACGTGAAATTGTGAACATGTGGACATGGATTTTGAAAATTCTAGAGAGAATTTTAAAAGCTTCAACAGAATTTCAACGATTTTGAGAGGGATTTGAAAAGTTTCAATGGGAATGGGAAGAATTGGGACAAAAATTGGAAAATTTTTAAAGGACTTTGAAAAAATTTCAACTGGAATTTTAGCCATTTTTTGACGTGAAATTGTAAACATGTGGCCATGGATTTTGAAAATTCTAGAGAGAATTTTAAAAGCTTCAACAGAATTTCAACAATTTTGAGAGGGATTTGAAAAGTTTCAATGGGAATGGGAAGAATTGGGACAAAAATTGGAAAATTTTTAAGGGACTCTGAAAAAATTTCAACTGGAATTTTAGCAAATTTTTACGTGAAATTGTGAACATGTGGACATGGATTTTGAAAATTCTAGAGAGAATTTTAAAAGCTTCAAGAGAATTTCAACAATTTTGAGAGGGATTTGAAAAGTTTCAATGGGAATGGGAAGAATTGGGACAAAAATTGGAAAATTTTTAAAGGACTTTGAAAAAATTTCAACTGGAATTTTAGCAATTTTTTTACGTGAAATTGTAAACATGTGGACATGGATTTTGAAAATTCTAGAGAGAATTTTAAAAGCTTCAAGAGAATTTCAACAATTTTGAGAGGGATTTGAAAAGTTTCAATGGGAATGGGAAGAATTGGGACAAAAATTGGAAAATTTTTAAGGGACTTCGAAAAAATTTCAACTGGAATTTTAGCCATTTTTTGACGTGAAATTGTAAACATGTGGCCATGGATTTTGAAAATTCTAGAGAGAATTTTAAAAGCTTCAAGAGAATTTCAACAATTTTGAGAGGGATTTGAAAAGTTTCAATGGGAATGGGAAGAATTGGGACAAAAATTGGAAAATTTTTAAGGGACTTTGAAAAAATTTCAACTGGAATTTTAGCCATTTTTTTACGTGAAATTGTGAACATGTTGAAGTGGATTTTGAAAATTCTAGAGAGAATTTTAAAAGCTTCAACAGAATTTCAACAATTTTGAGAGGGATTTGAAAAGTTTCAATGGGAATGGGAAGAATTGGGACAAAAATTGGAAAATTTTTAAGGGACTTTGAAAAAATTTCAACTGGAATTTTAGCCATTTTTTTACGTGAAATTGTAAACATGTGGCCATGGATTTTGAAAATTCTAGAGAGAATTTTAAAAGCTTCAAGAGAATTTCAACACTTTTGAGAGGGATTTGAAAAGTTTCAATGGGAATGGGAAGAATTGGGACAAAAATTGGAAAATTTTTAAGGGACTTTGAAAAAATTTCAACTGGAATTTTAGCCATTTTGTTACGTGAAATTGTAAACATGTGGACATGGATTTTGAAAATTCTAGAGAGAATTTTAAAAGCTTCAACAGAATTTCAACAATTTTGAGAGGGATTTGAAAAGTTTCAATGGGAATGGGAAGAATTGGGACAAAAATTGGAAAATTTTTAAGGGACTTTGAAAAAATTTCCACTGGAATTTTAGCCATTTTTTGACGTGAAATTGTAAACATGTGGCCATGGATTTTGAAAATTCTAGAGAGAATTTTAAAAGCTTCAAGAGAATTTCAACAATTTTGAGAGGGATTTGAAAAGTTTCAATGGGAATGGGAAGAATTGGGACAAAAATTGGAAAATTTTTAAGGGACTTTGAAAAAATTTCAACTGGAATTTTAGCAATTTTTTTACGTGAAATTGTAAACATGTGGCCATGGATTTTGAAAATTCTAGAGAGAATTTTAAAAGCTTTAACAGAATTTCTACAATTTTGAGAGGGATTTGAAAAGTTTCAATGGGAATGGGAAGAATTGGGACAAAAATTGGAAAATTTTTAAGGGACTTTGAAAAAATTTCAACTGGAATTTTAGCCATTTTGTTACGTGAAATTGTAAACATGTGGACATGGATTTTGAAAATTCTAGAGAGAATTTTAAAAGATTCAACAGAATTTCAACAATTTTGAGAGGGATTTGAAAAGTTTCAATGGGAATGGGAAGAATTGGGACAAAAATTGGAAAATTTTTAAGGGACTTTGAAAAAATTTCAACTGGAATTTTAGCAATTTTTTTACATGAAATTGTAAACATGTGGACATGGATTTTGAAAATTCTAGAGAGAATTTTAAAAGCTTCAAGAGAATTTCAACAATTTTGAGAGGGATTTGAAAAGTTTCCATGGGAATGGGAAGAATTGGGACAAAAATTGGAAAATTTTTAAGGGACTTTGAAAAAATTTCAACTGGAATTTTAGCAATTTTTTGACGTGAAATTGTAAACATGTGGACATGGATTTTGAAAATTCTAGAGAGAATTTTAAAAGCTTCAACAGAATTTCAACAATTTTGAGAGGGATTTGAAAAGTTTCAATGGGAATGGGAAGAATTGGGACAAAAATTAGAAAATTTTTAAGGGACTTTGAAAAAATTTCAACTGGAATTTTAGCAATTTTTTGACGTGAAATTGTAAACATGTGGACATGGATTTTGAAAATTCTAGAGAGAATTTTAAAAGCTTCAAGAGAATTTCAACACTTTTGAGAGGGATTTGAAAAGTTTCAATGGGAATGGGAAGAATTGGGACAAAAATGGGAAAATTTTTAAGGGACTTTGAAAAAATTTCAACTGGAATTTTAGCAATTTTTTGACGTGAAATTGTAAACATGTGGACATGGATTTTGAAAATTCTAGAGAGAATTTTAAAAGCTTCAAGAGAATTTCAACAATTTTGAGAGGGATTTGAAAAGTTTCAATGGGAATGGGAAGAATTGGGACAAAAATTGGAAAATTTTTAAGGGACTTTGAAAAAATTTCAACTGGAATTTTAGCAATTTTTTGACGTGAAATTGTAAACATGTGGCCATGGATTTTGAAAATTCTAGAGAGAATTTTAAAAGCTTTAACAGAATTTCTACAATTTTGAGAGGGATTTGAAAAGTTTCAATGGGAATGGGAAGAATTGGGACAAAAATTGGAAAATTTTTAAGGGACTTTGAAAAAATTTCAACTGGAATTTTAGCCATTTTGTTACGTGAAATTGTAAACATGTGGACATGGATTTTGAAAATTCTAGAGAGAATTTTAAAAGCTTCAACAGAATTTCAACAATTTTGAGAGGGATTTGAAAAGTTTCAATGGGAATGGGAAGAATTGGGACAAAAATTGGAAAATTTTTAAGGGACTTTGAAAAAATTTCAACTGGAATTTTAGCAAATTTTTACATGAAATTGTAAACATGTGGACATGGATTTTGAAAATTCTAGAGAGAATTTTAAAAGCTTCAACAGAATTTCAACAATTTTGAGAGGGATTTGAAAAGTTTCCATG
>NW_028115599.1:0-52406 GCF_964273445.1 Streptopelia decaocto | reverse complement strand
CGTGAAATTGTAAACATGTGGACATGGATTTTGAAAATTCTAGAGAGAATTTTAAAAGCTTCAAGAGAATTTCAACAATTTTGAGAGGGATTTGAAAAGTTTCAATGGGAATGGGAAGAATTGGGACAAAAATTGGAAAATTGTTAAGGGACTTTGAAAAAATTTCAACTGGAATTTTAGCATTTTTTTTACGTGAAATTGTAAACATGTGGACATGGATTTTGAAAATTCTAGAGAGAATTTTAAAAGCTTCAAGAGAATTTCAACAATTTTGAGAGGGATTTGAAAAGTTTCAATGGGAATGGGAAGAATTGGGACAAAAATTGGAAAATTTTTAAGGGACTTTGAAAAAATTTCAACTGGAATTTTAGCCATTTTTTGACGTGAAATTGTAAACATGTGGCCATGGATTTTGAAAATTCTAGAGAGAATTTTAAAAGCTTCAAGAGAATTTCAACAATTTTGAGAGGGATTTGAAAAGTTTCAATGGCCTTTTTCGTGAAATTGTAAACATGTGGCCATGGATTTTGAAAATTCTAGAGAGAATTTTAAAAGCTTCAACAGAATTTCAACAATTTTGAGAGGGATTTGAAAAGTTTCAATGGGAATGGGAAGAATTGGGACAAAAATTGGAAAATTTTTAAGGGACTTTGAAAAAATTTCAACTGGAATTTTAGCCATTTTTTGACGTGAAATTGTAAACATGTGGCCATGGATTTTGAAAATTCTAGAGAGAATTTTAAAAGCTTCAACAGAATTTCAACAATTTTGAGAGGGATTTGAAAAGTTTCAATGGGAATGGGAAGAATTGGGACAAAAATTGGAAAATTTTTAAGGATTCTAGAGAGAATTTTAAAAGCTTCAAGAGAATTTCAACAATTTGGAGAGGGATTTGAAAAGTTTCAATGGGAATGGGAAGAATTGGGACAAAAATTGGAAAATTTTTAAGGGACTTTGAAAAAATTTCAACTGGAATTTTAGCCATTTTTTGACGTGAAATTGTAAAAAATTCTAGAGAGAATTTTAAAAGCTTCAACAGAATTTCAACAATTTGAAAAGTTTCAATGGGAATGGGAAGAATTGGAACAAAAATTGGAAAATTTTTAAGGGACTTTGAAAAAATTTCAACTGGAATTTTAGCCATTTTTTTGACGTGAAATTGTAAACATGTGGACATGGATTTTGAAAATTCTAGAGAGAATTTTAAAAGCTTCAAGAGAATTTCAACAATTGAAAAAATTTCAACTGGAATTTTAGCCATTTTTTTATGTGAAATTGTAAACATGTGGACATGGATTTTGAAAATTCTAGAGAGAATTTTAAAAGCTTCAAGAGAATTTCAACAATTTGGAGAGGGATTTGAAAAGTTTCAATGGGAATGGGAAGAATTGGGACAAAAATTGGAAAATTTTTAAGGGACTTTGAAAAAATTTCAACTGGAATTTTAGCCATTTTTTGACGTGAAATTGTAAACATGTGGCCATGGATTTTGAAAATTCTAGAGAGAATTTTAAAAGCTTCAAGAGAATTTCAACAATTTGGAGAGGGATTTGAAAAGTTTCAATGGGAATGGGAAGAATTGGGACAAAAATTGGAAAACTTTTAAGGGACTTTGAAAAAATTTCAACTGGAATTTTAGCATTTGAATTTCAACAATTTTGAGAGGGATTTGAAAAGTTTCAATGGGAATGGGAAGAATTGGGACAAAAATTGGAAAATTTTTAAGGGACTTTGAAAAAATTTCAACTGGAATTTTAGCCATTTTTTTACGTGAAATTGTAAACATGTGGACATGGATTTTGAAAATTCTAGAGAGAATTTTAAAAGCTTCAACAGAATTTCAACAATTTTGAGAGGGATTTGAAAAGTTTCAATGGGAATGGGAAGAATTGGGACAAAAATTGGAAAATTTTTAAGGGACTTTGAAAAAATTTCAACTGGAATTTTAGCAATTTTTTGACGTGAAATTGTAAACATGTGGACATGGATTTTGAAAATTCTAGAGAGAATTTTAAAAGCTTCAACAGAATTTCAACAATTTTGAGAGGGATTTGAAAAGTTTCAATGGGAATGGGAAGAATTGGGACAAAAATTGGAAAATTTTTAAGGGACTTTGAAAAAATTTCAACTGGAATTTTAGCCATTTTTTGACGTGAAATTGTAAACATGTGGCCATGGATTTTGAAAATTCTAGAGAGAATTTTAAAAGCTTCAAGAGAATTTCAACAATTTTGAGAGGGATTTGAAAAGTTTCAATGGGAATGGGAAGAATTGGGACAAAAATTGGAAAATTTTTAAGGGACTTTGAAAAAATTTCAACTGGAATTTTAGCCATTTTTTGACGTGAAATTGTAAACATGTGGCCATGGATTTTGAAAATTCTAGAGAGAATTTTAAAAGCTTCAAGAGAATTTCAACAATTTTGAGAGGGATTTGAAAAGTTTCAATGGGAATGGGAAGAATTGGGACAAAAATTGGAAAATTTTTAAGGGACTTTGAAAAAATTTCAACTGGAATTTTAGCCATTTTTTGACGTGAAATTGTAAACATGTGGCCATGGATTTTGAAAATTCTAGAGAGAATTTTAAAAGCTTCAACAGAATTTCAACAATTTTGAGAGGGATTTGAAAAGTTTCAATGGGAATTTTCGTGAAATTGTAAACATGTGGCCATGGATTTTGAAAATTCTAGAGAGAATTTTAAAAGCTTCAAGAGAATTTCAACAATTTTGAGAGGGATTTGAAAAGTTTCAATGGGAATGGGAAATTGGGACAAAAATTGGAAAAGGGACTTTGAAAAAATTTCAGCTGGAATTTTAGCAATTTTTTTACGTGAAATTGTAAACATGTGGCCATGGATTTTGAAAATTCTAGAGAGAATTTTAAAAGCTTCAAGAGAATTTCAACAATTTTGAGAGGGATTTGAAAAGTTTCAATGGGAATGGGAAGAATTGGGATTTGACGTGAAATTGTAAACATGTGGACATGGATTTTGAAAATTCTAGAGAGAATTTTAAAAGCTTCAAGAGAATTTCAACAATTTTGAGAGGGATTTGAAAAGTTTCAATGGGAATGGGAAGAATTGGGACAAAAATTGGAAAATTTTTAAGGGACTTTGAAAAAATTTCAACTGGAATTTTAGCCATTTTTTGACGTGAAATTGTAAACATGTGGACATGGATTTTGAAAATTCTAGAGAGAATTTTAAAAGCTTCAAGAGAATTTCAACAATTTCGAGAGGGATTAGAAAAGTTTCAATGGGAATGGGAAGAATTGGGACAAAAATTGGAAAATTTTTAAGGGACTTTGAAAAATTTCAACTGGAATTTTAGCCATTTTTTGACGTGAAATTGTAAACATGTGGACATGGATTTTGAAAATTCTAGAGAGAATTTTAAAAGCTTCAACAGAATTTCAACAATTTTGAGAGGATTTTGAAAAGTTTCAATGGGAATGGGAAGAATTGGGACAAAAATTGGAAAATTTTTAAGGGACTTTGAAAAAATTTCAACTGGAATTTTAGCCATTTTTTTGACGTGAAATTGTAAACATGTGGACATGGATTTTGAAAATTCTAGAGAGAATTTTAAAAGCTTCAAGAGAATTTCAACAATTTTGAGAGGGATTTGAAAAGTTTCAATGGGAATGGGAAGAATTGGGACAAAAATTGGAAAATTTTTAAGGGACTTTGAAAAAATTTCAACTGGAATTTTAGCCATTTTTTGACGTGAAATTGTAAACATGTGGCCATGGATTTTGAAAATTCTAGAGAGAATTTTAAAAGCTTCAACAGAATTTCAACAATTTTGAGAGGGATTTGAAAAGTTTCAATGGGAATGGGAAGAATTGGGACAAAAATTGGAAAATTTTTAAGGGACTTTGAAAAAATTTCAACTGGAATTTTAGCCATTTTTTGTCGTGAAATTGTAAACATGTGGACATGGATTTTGAAAATTCTAGAGAGAATTTTAAAAGCTTCAAGAGAATTTCAACAATTTTGAGAGGGATTTGAAAAGTTTCAATGGGAATGGGAAGAATTGGGACAAAAATTGGAAAATTTTTAAGGGACTTTGAAAAAATTTCAACTGGAATTTTAGCCATTTTTTGACGTGAAATTGTAAACATGTGGCCATGGATTTTGAAAATTCTAGAGAGAATTTTAAAAGCTTCAACAGAATTTCAACAATTTGGAGAGGGATTTGAAAAGTTTCAATGGGAATGGGAAGAATTGGGACAAAAATTGGAAAATTTTTAAGGGACTTTGAAAAAATTTCAACTGGAATTTTAGCCATTTTTTGACGTGAAATTGTAAACATGTGGCCATGGATTTTGAAAATTCTAGAGAGAATTTTAAAAGCTTCAAGAGAATTTCAACAATTTGGAGAGGGATTTGAAAAGTTTCAATGGGAATGGGAAGAATTGGGACAAAAATTGGAAAATTTTTAAGGGACTTTGAAAAAATTTCAACTGGAATTTTAGCCATTTTTTGACGTGAAATTGTAAACATGTGGACATGGATTTTGAAAATTCTAGAGAGAATTTTAAAAGCTTCAAGAGAATTTCAACAATTTGGAGAGGGATTTGAAAAGTTTCAATGGGAATGGGAAGAATTGGGACAAAAATTGGAAAATTTTTAAGGGACTTTGAAAAAATTTCAACTGGAATTTTAGCCATTTTTTGACGTGAAATTGTAAACATGTGGCCATGGATTTTGAAAATTCTAGAGAGAATTTTAAAAGCTTCAAGAGAATTTCAACAATTTTGAGAGGGATTTGAAAAGTTTCAATGGGAATGGGAAGAATTGGGACAAAAATTGGAAAATTTTGAAGGGACTTTGAAAAAATTTCAACTGGAATTTTAGCCATTTTTTGACGTGAAATTGTAAACATGTGGCCATGGATTTTGAAAATTCTAGAGAGAATTTTAAAAGCTTCAACAGAATTTCAACAATTTTGAGAGGGATTTGAAAAGTTTCAATGGGAATGGGAAGAATTGGGACAAAAATTGGAAAATTTTTAAGGGACTTTGAAAAAATTTCAACTGGAATTTTAGCCATTTTTTGTCGTGAAATTGTAAACATGTGGCCATGGATTTTGAAAATTCTAGAGAGAATTTTAAAAGCTTCAAGAGAATTTCAACAATTTTGAGAGGGATTTGAAAAGTTTCAATGGGAATGGGAAGAATTGGGACAAAAATTGGAAAATTTTTAAGGGACTTTGAAAAAATTTCAGCTGGAATTTTAGCAATTTTTTTACGTGAAATTGTAAACATGTGGCCATGGATTTTGAAAATTCTAGAGAGAATTTTAAAAGCTTCAAGAGAATTTCAACAATTTTGAGAGGGATTTGAAAAGTTTCAATGGGAATGGGAAGAATTGGGACAAAAATTGGAAAACTTTTAAGGGACTTTGAAAAAATTTCAACTGGAATTTTAGCCATTTTTTGACGTGAAATTGTAAACATGTGGACATGGATTTTGAAAATTCTAGAGAGAATTTTAAAAGCTTCAAGAGAATTTCAACAATTTTGAGAGGGATTTGAAAAGTTTCAATGGGAATGGGAAGAATTGGGACAAAAATTGGAAAATTTTTAAGGGACTTTGAAAAAATTTCAACTGGAATTTTAGCCATTTTTTGACGTGAAATTGTAAACATGTGGACATGGATTTTGAAAATTCTAGAGAGAATTTTAAAAGCTTCAAGAGAATTTCAACAATTTCGAGAGGGATTAGAAAAGTTTCAATGGGAATGGGAAGAATTGGGACAAAAATTGGAAAATTTTTAAGGGACTTTGAAAAAATTTCAACTGGAATTTTAGCCATTTTTTGACGTGAAATTGTAAACATGTGGACATGGATTTTGAAAATTCTAGAGAGAATTTTAAAAGCTTCAACAGAATTTCAACAATTTTGAGAGGATTTTGAAAAGTTTCAATGGGAATGGGAAGAATTGGGACAAAAATTGGAAAATTTTTAAGGGACTTTGAAAAAATTTCAACTGGAATTTTAGCCATTTTTTTGACGTGAAATTGTAAACATGTGGACATGGATTTTGAAAATTCTAGAGAGAATTTTAAAAGCTTCAAGAGAATTTCAACAATTTTGAGAGGGATTTGAAAAGTTTCAATGGGAATGGGAAGAATTGGGACAAAAATTGGAAAATTTTTAAGGGACTTTGAAAAAATTTCAACTGGAATTTTAGCCATTTTTTGACGTGAAATTGTAAACATGTGGCCATGGATTTTGAAAATTCTAGAGAGAATTTTAAAAGCTTCAACAGAATTTCAACAATTTTGAGAGGGATTTGAAAAGTTTCAATGGGAATGGGAAGAATTGGGACAAAAATTGGAAAATTTTTAAGGGACTTTGAAAAAATTTCAACTGGAATTTTAGCCATTTTTTGTCGTGAAATTGTAAACATGTGGACATGGATTTTGAAAATTCTAGAGAGAATTTTAAAAGCTTCAAGAGAATTTCAACAATTTTGAGAGGGATTTGAAAAGTTTCAATGGGAATGGGAAGAATTGGGACAAAAATTGGAAAATTTTTAAGGGACTTTGAAAAAATTTCAACTGGAATTTTAGCCATTTTTTGACGTGAAATTGTAAACATGTGGCCATGGATTTTGAAAATTCTAGAGAGAATTTTAAAAGCTTCAACAGAATTTCAACAATTTGGAGAGGGATTTGAAAAGTTTCAATGGGAATGGGAAGAATTGGGACAAAAATTGGAAAATTTTTAAGGGACTTTGAAAAAATTTCAACTGGAATTTTAGCCATTTTTTGACGTGAAATTGTAAACATGTGGCCATGGATTTTGAAAATTCTAGAGAGAATTTTAAAAGCTTCAAGAGAATTTCAACAATTTGGAGAGGGATTTGAAAAGTTTCAATGGGAATGGGAAGAATTGGGACAAAAATTGGAAAATTTTTAAGGGACTTTGAAAAAATTTCAACTGGAATTTTAGCCATTTTTTGACGTGAAATTGTAAACATGTGGACATGGATTTTGAAAATTCTAGAGAGAATTTTAAAAGCTTCAAGAGAATTTCAACAATTTGGAGAGGGATTTGAAAAGTTTCAATGGGAATGGGAAGAATTGGGACAAAAATTGGAAAATTTTTAAGGGACTTTGAAAAAATTTCAACTGGAATTTTAGCCATTTTTTGACGTGAAATTGTAAACATGTGGCCATGGATTTTGAAAATTCTAGAGAGAATTTTAAAAGCTTCAAGAGAATTTCAACAATTTGGAGAGGGATTTGAAAAGTTTCAATGGGAATGGGAAGAATTGGGACAAAAATTGGAAAACTTTTAAGGGACTTTGAAAAAATTTCAACTGGAATTTTAGCCATTTTTTTTACGTGAAATTGTAAACATGTGGACATGGATTTTGAAAATTCTAGAGAGAATTTTAAAAGCTTCAAGAGAATTTCAACAATTTTGAGAGGGATTTGAAAAGTTTCAATGGGAATGGGAAGAATTGGGACAAAAATTGGAAAATTTTTAAGGGACTTTGAAAAAATTTCAACTGGAATTTTAGCCATTTTTTTACGTGAAATTGTAAACATGTGGACATGGATTTTGAAAATTCTAGAGAGAATTTTAAAAGCTTCAACAGAATTTCAACAATTTTGAGAGGGATTTGAAAAGTTTCAATGGGAATGGGAAGAATTGGGACAAAAATTGGAAAATTTTTAAGGGACTTTGAAAAAATTTCAACTGGAATTTTAGCAATTTTTTGACGTGAAATTGTAAACATGTGGACATGGATTTTGAAAATTCTAGAGAGAATTTTAAAAGCTTCAAGAGAATTTCAACAATTTTGAGAGGGATTTGAAAAGTTTCAATGGGAATGGGAAGAATTGGGACAAAAATTGGAAAATTTTTAAGGGACTTTGAAAAAATTTCAACTGGAATTTTAGCCATTTTTTGACGTGAAATTGTAAACATGTGGCCATGGATTTTGAAAATTCTAGAGAGAATTTTAAAAGCTTCAAGAGAATTTCAACAATTTGGAGAGGGATTTGAAAAGTTTCAATGGGAATGGGAAGAATTGGGACAAAAATTGGAAAATTTTTAAGGGACTTTGAAAAAATTTCAACTGGAATTTTAGCCATTTTTTGACGTGAAATTGTAAACATGTGGCCATGGATTTTGAAAATTCTAGAGAGAATTTTAAAAGCTTCAAGAGAATTTCAACAATTTTGAGAGGGATTTGAAAAGTTTCAATGGGAATGGGAAGAATTGGGACAAAAATTGGAAAATTTTTAAGGGACTTTGAAAAAATTTCAACTGGAATTTTAGCCATTTTTTGACGTGAAATTGTAAACATGTGGCCATGGATTTTGAAAATTCTAGAGAGAATTTTAAAAGCTTCAACAGAATTTCAACAATTTTGAGAGGGATTTGAAAAGTTTCAATGGGAATGGGAAGAATTGGGACAAAAATTGGAAAATTTTTAAGGGACTTTGAAAAAATTTCAACTGGAATTTTAGCCATTTTTTGTCGTGAAATTGTAAACATGTGGCCATGGATTTTGAAAATTCTAGAGAGAATTTTAAAAGCTTCAAGAGAATTTCAACAATTTTGAGAGGGATTTGAAAAGTTTCAATGGGAATGGGAAGAATTGGGACAAAAATTGGAAAATTTTTAAGGGACTTTGAAAAAATTTCAGCTGGAATTTTAGCAATTTTTTTACGTGAAATTGTAAACATGTGGCCATGGATTTTGAAAATTCTAGAGAGAATTTTAAAAGCTTCAAGAGAATTTCAACAATTTTGAGAGGGATTTGAAAAGTTTCAATGGGAATGGGAAGAATTGGGACAAAAATTGGAAAACTTTTAAGGGACTTTGAAAAAATTTCAACTGGAATTTTAGCCATTTTTTGACGTGAAATTGTAAACATGTGGACATGGATTTTGAAAATTCTAGAGAGAATTTTAAAAGCTTCAAGAGAATTTCAACAATTTTGAGAGGGATTTGAAAAGTTTCAATGGGAATGGGAAGAATTGGGACAAAAATTGGAAAATTTTTAAGGGACTTTGAAAAAATTTCAACTGGAATTTTAGCCATTTTTTGACGTGAAATTGTAAACATGTGGACATGGATTTTGAAAATTCTAGAGAGAATTTTAAAAGCTTCAAGAGAATTTCAACAATTTCGAGAGGGATTAGAAAAGTTTCAATGGGAATGGGAAGAATTGGGACAAAAATTGGAAAATTTTTAAGGGACTTTGAAAAAATTTCAACTGGAATTTTAGCCATTTTTTGACGTGAAATTGTAAACATGTGGACATGGATTTTGAAAATTCTAGAGAGAATTTTAAAAGCTTCAACAGAATTTCAACAATTTTGAGAGGATTTTGAAAAGTTTCAATGGGAATGGGAAGAATTGGGACAAAAATTGGAAAATTTTTAAGGGACTTTGAAAAAATTTCAACTGGAATTTTAGCCATTTTTTTGACGTGAAATTGTAAACATGTGGACATGGATTTTGAAAATTCTAGAGAGAATTTTAAAAGCTTCAAGAGAATTTCAACAATTTTGAGAGGGATTTGAAAAGTTTCAATGGGAATGGGAAGAATTGGGACAAAAATTGGAAAATTTTTAAGGGACTTTGAAAAAATTTCAACTGGAATTTTAGCCATTTTTTGACGTGAAATTGTAAACATGTGGCCATGGATTTTGAAAATTCTAGAGAGAATTTTAAAAGCTTCAACAGAATTTCAACAATTTTGAGAGGGATTTGAAAAGTTTCAATGGGAATGGGAAGAATTGGGACAAAAATTGGAAAATTTTTAAGGGACTTTGAAAAAATTTCAACTGGAATTTTAGCCATTTTTTGTCGTGAAATTGTAAACATGTGGACATGGATTTTGAAAATTCTAGAGAGAATTTTAAAAGCTTCAAGAGAATTTCAACAATTTTGAGAGGGATTTGAAAAGTTTCAATGGGAATGGGAAGAATTGGGACAAAAATTGGAAAATTTTTAAGGGACTTTGAAAAAATTTCAACTGGAATTTTAGCCATTTTTTGACGTGAAATTGTAAACATGTGGCCATGGATTTTGAAAATTCTAGAGAGAATTTTAAAAGCTTCAACAGAATTTCAACAATTTGGAGAGGGATTTGAAAAGTTTCAATGGGAATGGGAAGAATTGGGACAAAAATTGGAAAATTTTTAAGGGACTTTGAAAAAATTTCAACTGGAATTTTAGCCATTTTTTGACGTGAAATTGTAAACATGTGGCCATGGATTTTGAAAATTCTAGAGAGAATTTTAAAAGCTTCAAGAGAATTTCAACAATTTGGAGAGGGATTTGAAAAGTTTCAATGGGAATGGGAAGAATTGGGACAAAAATTGGAAAATTTTTAAGGGACTTTGAAAAAATTTCAACTGGAATTTTAGCCATTTTTTGACGTGAAATTGTAAACATGTGGACATGGATTTTGAAAATTCTAGAGAGAATTTTAAAAGCTTCAAGAGAATTTCAACAATTTGGAGAGGGATTTGAAAAGTTTCAATGGGAATGGGAAGAATTGGGACAAAAATTGGAAAATTTTTAAGGGACTTTGAAAAAATTTCAACTGGAATTTTAGCCATTTTTTGACGTGAAATTGTAAACATGTGGCCATGGATTTTGAAAATTCTAGAGAGAATTTTAAAAGCTTCAAGAGAATTTCAACAATTTGGAGAGGGATTTGAAAAGTTTCAATGGGAATGGGAAGAATTGGGACAAAAATTGGAAAACTTTTAAGGGACTTTGAAAAAATTTCAACTGGAATTTTAGCCATTTTTTTTACGTGAAATTGTAAACATGTGGACATGGATTTTGAAAATTCTAGAGAGAATTTTAAAAGCTTCAAGAGAATTTCAACAATTTTGAGAGGGATTTGAAAAGTTTCAATGGGAATGGGAAGAATTGGGACAAAAATTGGAAAATTTTTAAGGGACTTTGAAAAAATTTCAACTGGAATTTTAGCCATTTTTTTACGTGAAATTGTAAACATGTGGACATGGATTTTGAAAATTCTAGAGAGAATTTTAAAAGCTTCAACAGAATTTCAACAATTTTGAGAGGGATTTGAAAAGTTTCAATGGGAATGGGAAGAATTGGGACAAAAATTGGAAAATTTTTAAGGGACTTTGAAAAAATTTCAACTGGAATTTTAGCAATTTTTTGACGTGAAATTGTAAACATGTGGACATGGATTTTGAAAATTCTAGAGAGAATTTTAAAAGCTTCAAGAGAATTTCAACAATTTTGAGAGGGATTTGAAAAGTTTCAATGGGAATGGGAAGAATTGGGACAAAAATTGGAAAATTTTTAAGGGACTTTGAAAAAATTTCAACTGGAATTTTAGCCATTTTTTGACGTGAAATTGTAAACATGTGGCCATGGATTTTGAAAATTCTAGAGAGAATTTTAAAAGCTTCAAGAGAATTTCAACAATTTTGAGAGGGATTTGAAAAGTTTCAATGGGAATGGGAAGAATTGGGACAAAAATTGGAAAATTTTTAAGGGACTTTGAAAAAATTTCAACTGGAATTTTAGCCATTTTTTGACGTGAAATTGTAAACATGTGGCCATGGATTTTGAAAATTCTAGAGAGAATTTTAAAAGCTTCAAGAGAATTTCAACAATTTTGAGAGGGATTTGAAAAGTTTCAATGGGAATGGGAAGAATTGGGACAAAAATTGGAAAATTTTTAAGGGACTTTGAAAAAATTTCAACTGGAATTTTAGCCATTTTTTGACGTGAAATTGTAAACATGTGGCCATGGATTTTGAAAATTCTAGAGAGAATTTTAAAAGCTTCAACAGAATTTCAACAATTTTGAGAGGGATTTGAAAAGTTTCAATGGGAATGGGAAGAATTGGGACAAAAATTGGAAAATTTTTAAGGGACTTTGAAAAAATTTCAACTGGAATTTTAGCCATTTTTTGTCGTGAAATTGTAAACATGTGGCCATGGATTTTGAAAATTCTAGAGAGAATTTTAAAAGCTTCAAGAGAATTTCAACAATTTTGAGAGGGATTTGAAAAGTTTCAATGGGAATGGGAAGAATTGGGACAAAAATTGGAAAATTTTTAAGGGACTTTGAAAAAATTTCAGCTGGAATTTTAGCAATTTTTTTACGTGAAATTGTAAACATGTGGCCATGGATTTTGAAAATTCTAGAGAGAATTTTAAAAGCTTCAAGAGAATTTCAACAATTTTGAGAGGGATTTGAAAAGTTTCAATGGGAATGGGAAGAATTGGGACAAAAATTGGAAAACTTTTAAGGGACTTTGAAAAAATTTCAACTGGAATTTTAGCCATTTTTTGACGTGAAATTGTAAACATGTGGACATGGATTTTGAAAATTCTAGAGAGAATTTTAAAAGCTTCAAGAGAATTTCAACAATTTTGAGAGGGATTTGAAAAGTTTCAATGGGAATGGGAAGAATTGGGACAAAAATTGGAAAATTTTTAAGGGACTTTGAAAAAATTTCAACTGGAATTTTAGCCATTTTTTGACGTGAAATTGTAAACATGTGGACATGGATTTTGAAAATTCTAGAGAGAATTTTAAAAGCTTCAAGAGAATTTCAACAATTTTGAGAGGGATTTGAAAAGTTTCAATGGGAATGGGAAGAATTGGGACAAAAATTGGAAAATTTTTAAGGGACTTTGAAAAAATTTCAACTGGAATTTTAGCCATTTTTTGACGTGAAATTGTAAACATGTGGACATGGATTTTGAAAATTCTAGAGAGAATTTTAAAAGCTTCAACAGAATTTCAACAATTTTGAGAGGAATTTGAAAAGTTTCAATGGGAATGGGAAGAATTGGGACAAAAATTGGAAAATTTTTAAGGGACTTTGAAAAAATTTCAACTGGAATTTTAGCCATTTTTTGACGTGAAATTGTAAACATGTGGCCATGGATTTTGAAAATTCTAGAGAGAATTTTAAAAGCTTCAACAGAATTTCAACAATTTTGAGAGGGATTTGAAAAGTTTCAATGGGAATGGGAAGAATTGGGACAAAAATTGGAAAATTTTTAAGGGACTTTGAAAAAATTTCAACTGGAATTTTAGCCATTTTTTGACGTGAAATTGTAAACATGTGGACATGGATTTTGAAAATTCTAGAGAGAATTTTAAAAGCTTCAAGAGAATTTCAACAATTTGGAGAGGGATTTGAAAAGTTTCAATGGGAATGGGAAGAATTGGGACAAAAATTGGAAAATTTTTAAGGGACTTTGAAAAAATTTCAACTGGAATTTTAGCAATTTTTTGTCGTGAAATTGTAAACATGTGGACATGGATTTTGAAAATTCTAGAGAGAATTTTAAAAGCTTCAAGAGAATTTCAACAATTTTGAGAGGGATTTGAAAAGTTTCAATGGGAATGGGAAGAATTGGGACAAAAATTGGAAAATTTTTAAGGGACTTTGAAAAAATTTCAACTGGAATTTTAACAATTTTTTTATGTGAAATTGTAAACATGTGGACATGGATTTTGAAAATTCTAGAGAGAATTTTAAAAGCTTCAAGAGAATTTCAACAATTTTGAGAGGGATTTGAAAAGTTTCAATGGGAATGGGAAGAATTGGGACAAAAATTGGAAAATTTTTAAGGGACATTGAAAAAATTTCAACTGGAATTTTAGCAATTTTTTGACGTGAAATTGTAAACATGTGGCCATGGATTTTGAAAATTCTAGAGAGAATTTTAAAAGCTTCAAGAGAATTTCAACAATTTTGAGAGGGATTTGAAAAGTTTCAATGGGAATGGGAAGAATTGGGACAAAAATTGGAAAATTTTTAAGGGACTTTGAAAAAATTTCAACTGGAATTTTAGCCATTTTTTGACGTGAAATTGTAAACATGTGGCCATGGATTTTGAAAATTCTAGAGAGAATTTTAAAAGCTTCAAGAGAATTTCAACAATTTTGAGAGGGATTTGAAAAGTTTCAATGGGAATGGGAAGAATTGGGACAAAAATTGGAAAATTTTTAAGGGACTTTGAAAAAATTTCAGCTGGAATTTTAGCCATTTTTTTACGTGAAATTGTAAACATGTGGCCATGGATTTTGAAAATTCTAGAGAGAATTTTAAAAGCTTCAACAGAATTTCAACAATTTTGAGAGGGATTTGAAAAGTTTCAATGGGAATGGGAAGAATTGGGACAAAAATTGGAAAATTTTTAAGGGACTTTGAAAAAATTTCAACTGGAATTTTAGCCATTTTTTGACGTGAAATTGTAAACATGTGGCCATGGATTTTGAAAATTCTAGAGAGAATTTTAAAAGCTTCAACAGAATTTCAACAATTTTGAGAGGGATTTGAAAAGTTTCAATGGGAATGGGAAGAATTGGGACAAAAATTGGAAAATTTTTAAGGGACTTTGAAAAAATTTCAACTGGAATTTTAGCCATTTTTTGACGTGAAATTGTAAACATGTGGCCATGGATTTTGAAAATTCTAGAGAGAATTTTAAAAGCTTCAAGAGAATTTCAACAATTTGGAGAGGGATTTGAAAAGTTTCAATGGGAATGGGAAGAATTGGGACAAAAATTGGAAAATTTTTAAGGGACTTTGAAAAAATTTCAACTGGAATTTTAGCCATTTTTTGACGTGAAATTGTAAACATGTGGACATGGATTTTGAAAATTCTAGAGAGAATTTTAAAAGCTTCAACAGAATTTCAACAATTTTGAGAGGATTTTGAAAAGTTTCAATGGGAATGGGAAGAATTGGAACAAAAATTGGAAAATTTTTAAGGGACTTTGAAAAAATTTCAACTGGAATTTTAGCCATTTTTTTGACGTGAAATTGTAAACATGTGGACATGGATTTTGAAAATTCTAGAGAGAATTTTAAAAGCTTCAAGAGAATTTCAACAATTTTGAGAGGGATTTGAAAAGTTTCAATGAAAATGGGAAGAATTGGGACAAAAATTGGAAAATTTTTAAGGGACTTTGAAAAAATTTCAACTGGAATTTTAGCCATTTTTTTATGTGAAATTGTAAACATGTGGACATGGATTTTGAAAATTCTAGAGAGAATTTTAAAAGCTTCAAGAGAATTTCAACAATTTTGAGAGGGATTTGAAAAGTTTCAATGGGAATGGGAAGAATTGGGACAAAAATTGGAAAATTTTTAAGGGACTTTGAAAAAATTTCAACTGGAATTTTAGCAATTTTTTGTCGTGAAATTGTAAACATGTGGACATGGATTTTGAAAATTCTAGAGAGAATTTTAAAAGCTTCAACAGAATTTCAACAATTTGGAGAGGGATTGGAAAAGTTTCAATGGGAATGGGAAGAATTGGGACAAAAATTGGAAAATTTTTAAGGGACTTTGAAAAAATTTCAACTGGAATTTTAACGATTTTTTTATGTGAAATTGTAAACATGTGGACATGGATTTTGAAAATTCTAGAGAGAATTTTAAAAGCTTCAAGAGAATTTCAACAATTTTGAGAGGGATTTGAAAAGTTTCAATGGGAATGGGAAGAATTGGGACAAAAATTGGAAAATTTTTAAGGGACATTGAAAAAATTTCAACTGGAATTTTAGCCATTTTTTGACGTGAAATTGTAAACATGTGGCCATGGATTTTGAAAATTCTAGAGAGAATTTTAAAAGCTTCAAGAGAATTTCAACAATTTGGAGAGGGATTTGAAAAGTTTCAATGGGAATGGGAAGAATTGGGACAAAAATTGGAAAATTTTTAAGGGACTTTGAAAAAATTTCAGCTGGAATTTTAGCCATTTTTTGACATGAAATTGTAAACATGTGGACATGGATTTTGAAAATTCTAGAGAGAATTTTAAAAGCTTCAAGAGAATTTCAACAATTTTGAGAGGGATTTGAAAAGTTTCAATGGGAATGGGAAGAATTGGGACAAAAATTGGAAAATTTTTAAGGGACTTTGAAAAAATTTCAGCTGGAATTTTAGCCATTTTTTGACGTGAAATTGTAAACATGTGGACATGGATTTTGAAAATTCTAGAGAGCATTTTAAAAGCTTCAAGAGAATTTCAACAATTTTGAGAGGGATTTGAAAAGTTTCAATGGGAATGGGAAGAATTGGGACAAAAATTGGAAAATTTTTAAGGGACTTTGAAAAAATTTCAACTGGAATTTTAGCCATTTTTTGACGTGAAATTGTAAACATGTGGCCATGGATTTTGAAAATTCTAGAGAGAATTTTAAA
Source organism: Streptopelia decaocto (assembly GCF_964273445.1). Lineage (NCBI taxonomy): Eukaryota > Metazoa > Chordata > Aves > Columbiformes > Columbidae > Streptopelia > Streptopelia decaocto. Next base: position 36,205 of record NW_028115599.1, on the reverse strand, counting down.
AGCTTCAAGAGAATTTCAACAATTTTGAGAGGGATTTGAAAAGTTTCAATGGGAATGGGAAGAATTGGGACAAAAATTGGAAAATTTTTAAGGGACTTTGAAAAAATTTCAACTGGAATTTTAGCCATTTTTTGACGTGAAATTGTAAACATGTGGACATGGATTTTGAAAATTCTAGAGAGAATTTTAAAAGCTTCAACAGAATTTCAACAATTTTGAGAGGGATTTGAAAAGTTTCAATGGGAATGGGAAGAATTGGGACAAAAATTGGAAAATTTTTAAGGGACTTTGAAAAAATTTCAACTGGAATTTTAGCCATTTTTTGACGTGAAATTGTAAACATGTGGACATGGATTTTGAAAATTCTAGAGAGAATTTTAAAAGCTTCAAGAGAATTTCAACAATTTTGAGGGGGATTTGAAAAGTTTCAATGGGAATGGGAAGAATTGGGACAAAAATTGGAAAATTTTTAAGGGACTTTGAAAAAATTTCAACTGGAATTTTAGCCATTTTTTTATGTGAAATTGTAAACATGTGGCCATGGATTTTGAAAATTCTAGAGAGAATTTTAAAAGCTTCAAGAGAATTTCAACAATTTTGAGAGGGATTTGAAAAGTTTCAATGGGAATGGGAAGAATTGGGACAAGAATTGGAAAATTTTGAAGGGACTTTGAAAAAATTTCAACTGGAATTTTAGCAATTTTTTTTTACGTGAAATTGTAAACATGTGGACATGGATTTTGAAAATTCTAGAGAGAATTTTAAAAGCTTCAAGAGAATTTCAACAATTTTGAGAGGGATTTGAAAAGTTTCAATGGGAATGGGAAGAATTGGGACAAAAATTGGAAAATTTTTAAGGGACTTGGAGAAAATTTCAACTGGAATTTTAGCCATTTTTTGACGTGAAATTGTAAACATGTGGCCATGGATTTTGAAAATTCTAGAGAGAATTTTAAAAGCTTCAAGAGAATTTCAACAATTTTGAGAGGGATTTGAAAAGTTTCAATGGGAATGGGAAGAATTGGGACAAAAATTGGAAAATTTTGAAGGGACTTTGAAAAAATTTCAGCTGGAATTTTAGCAATTTTTTGACGTGAAATTGTAAACATGTGGACATGGATTTTAATTCTAGAGAGAATTTTAAAAGCTTCAACAGAATTTCAACAATTTTGAGAGGGATTTGAAAAGTTTCAATGGGAATGGGAAGAATTGGGACAAAAATTGGAAAATTTTTAAGGGACTTTGAAAAAATTTCAACTGGAATTTTAGCCATTTTTTGACGTGAAATTATAAACATGTGGCCATGGATTTTGAAAATTCTAGAGAGAATTTTAAAAGCTTCAAGAGAATTTCAACAGTTTTGAGAGGGATTTGAAAAGTTTCAATGGGAATGGGAAGAATTGGGACAAAAATTGGAAAATTTTTAAGGGACTTTGAAAAAATTTCAACTGGAATTTTAGCAATTTTTTTTACGTGAAATTGTAAACATGTGGACATGGATTTTGAAAATTCTAGAGAGAATTTTAAAAGCTTCAACAGAATTTCAACAATTTTGAGAGAGATTTGAAAAGTTTCAATGGGAATGGGAAGAATTGGGACAAAAATTGGAAAATTTTTAAGGGACTTTGAAAAAATTTCAACTGGAATTTTAGCAATTTTCTTATGTGAAATTGTAAACATGTGGACATGGATTTTGAAAATTCTAGAGAGAATTTTAAAAGCTTCAAGAGAATTTCAACAATTTTGAGAGGGATTTGAAAAGTTTCAATGGGAATGGGAAGAATTGGGACAAAAATTGGAAAATTTTGAAGGGACTTTGAAAAAATTTCAACTGGAATTTTAGCAATTTTTTTTATGTGAAATTGTAAACATGTGGACATGGATTTTGAAAATTCTAGAGAGAATTTTAAAAGCTTCAAGAGAATTTCAACAATTTTGAGAGGGATTTGAAAAGTTTCAATGGGAATGGGAAGAATTGGGACAAAAATTGGAAAACTTTTAAGGGACTTTGAAAAAATTTCAACTGGAATTTCAGCAATTTTTTTTTACGTGAAATTATAAACATGTGGACATGGATTTTGAAAATTCTAGAGAGAATTTTAAAAGCTTCAAGAGAATTTCAACAATTTTGAGAGGGATTTGAAAAGTTTCAATGGGAATGGGAAGAATTGGGACAAAAATTGGAAAATTTTTAAGGGACTTTGAAAAAATTTCAACTGGAATTTTAGCCATTTTTTGACGTGAAATTATAAACATGTGGCCATGGATTTTGAAAATTCTAGAGAGAATTTTAAAAGCTTCAAGAGAATTTCAACAGTTTTGAGAGGGATTTGAAAAGTTTCAATGGGAATGGGAAGAATTGGGACAAAAATTGGAAAATTTTTAAGGGACTTTGAAAAAATTTCAACTGGAATTTTAGCAATTTTTTTTACGTGAAATTGTAAACATGTGGACATGGATTTTGAAAATTCTAGAGAGAATTTTAAAAGCTTCAACAGAATTTCAACAATTTTGAGAGAGATTTGAAAAGTTTCAATGGGAATGGGAAGAATTGGGACAAAAATTGGAAAATTTTTAAGGGACTTTGAAAAAATTTCAACTGGAATTTTAGCAATTTTCTTATGTGAAATTGTAAACATGTGGACATGGATTTTGAAAATTCTAGAGAGAATTTTAAAAGCTTCAAGAGAATTTCAACAATTTTGAGAGGGATTTGAAAAGTTTCAATGGGAATGGGAAGAATTGGGACAAAAATTGGAAAATTTTGAAGGGACTTTGAAAAAATTTCAACTGGAATTTTAGCAATTTTTTTTATGTGAAATTGTAAACATGTGGACATGGATTTTGAAAATTCTAGAGAGAATTTTAAAAGCTTCAAGAGAATTTCAACAATTTTGAGAGGGATTTGAAAAGTTTCAATGGGAATGGGAAGAATTGGGACAAAAATTGGAAAACTTTTAAGGGACTTTGAAAAAATTTCAACTGGAATTTTAGCCATTTTTTTGACGTGAAATTGTAAACATGTGGACATGGATTTTGAAAATTCTAGAGAGAATTTTAAAAGCTTCAAGAGAATTTCAACAATTTTGAGAGGGATTTGAAAAGTTTCAATGGGAATGGGAAGAATTGGGACAAAAATTGGAAAATTTTTAAGGGACTTTGAAAAAATTTCAACTGGAATTTTAGCCATTTTTTGACGTGAAATTGTAAACATGTGGACATGGATTTTGAAAATTCTAGAGAGAATTTTAAAAGCTTCAAGAGAATTTCAACAATTTTGAGAGGGATTTGAAAAGTTTCAATGGGAATGGGAAGAATTGGGACAAAAATTGGAAAATTTTTAAGGGACTTTGAAAAAATTTCAGCTGGAATTTTAGCAATTTCTTTACGTGAAATTGTAAACATGTGGACATGGATTTTGAAAATTCTAGAGAGAATTTTAAAAGCTTCAAGAGAATTTCAACAATTTTGAGAGGGATTTGAAAAGTTTCAATGGGAATGGGAAGAATTGGGACAAAAATTGGAAAATTTTTAAGGGACTTTGAAAAAATTTCAACTGGAATTTTAGACATTTTTTTACGTGAAATTGTAAACATGTGGACATGGATTTTGAAAATTCTAGAGAGAATTTTAAAAGCTTCAAGAGAATTTCAACAATTTTGAGAGGGATTTGAAAAGTTTCAATGGGAATGGGAAGAATTGGGACAAAAATTGGAAAATTTTTAAGAGACTTTGAAAAAATTTCAGCTGGAATTTTAGCAATTTTTTTACGTGAAATTGTAAACATGTGGACATGGATTTTGAAAATTCTAGAGAGAATTTTAAAAGCTTCAAGAGAATTTCAACAATTTTGAGAGGGATTTGAAAAGTTTCAATGGGAATGGGAAGAATTGGGACAAAAATTGGAAAATTTTTAAGGGACTTTGAAAAAATTTCAACTGGAATTTTAGCCATTTTTTGACGTGAAATTGTAAACATGTGGCCATGGATTTTGAAAATTCTAGAGAGAATTTTAAAAGCTTCAAGAGAATTTCAACAATTTTGAGAGGGATTTGAAAAGTTTCAATGGGAATGGGAAGAATTGGGACAAAAATTGGAAAATTTTTAAGGGACTTTGAAAAAATTTCAACTGGAATTTTAGCAATTTTTTTATGTGAAATTGTAAACATGTGGCCATGGATTTTGAAAATTCTAGAGAGAATTTTAAAAGCTTCAACAGAATTTCAACAATTTTGAGAGGGATTTGAAAAGTTTCAATGGGAATGGGAAGAATTGGGACAAAAATTGGAAAATTTTTAAGGGACTTTGAAAAAATTTCAACTGGAATTTTAGCCATTTTTTTACGTGAAATTGTAAACATGTGGACATGGATTTTGAAAATTCTAGAGAGAATTTTAAAAGCTTCAACAGAATTTCAACAATTTTGAGAGGAATTTGAAAAGTTTCAATGGGAATGGGAAGAATTGGGACAAAAATTGGAAAATTTTTAAGGGACTTTGAAAAAATTTCAACTGGAATTTTAGCCATTTTTTGACGTGAAATTGTAAACATGTGGACATGGATTTTGAAAATTCTAGAGAGAATTTTAAAAGCTTCAAGAGAATTTCAACAATTTTGAGAGGGATTTGAAAAGTTTCAATGGGAATGGGAAGAATTGGGACAAAAATTGGAAAATTTTTAAGGGACTTTGAAAAAATTTCAACTGGAATTTTAGCCATTTTTTGACGTGAAATTGTAAACATGTGGACATGGATTTTGAAAATTCTAGAGAGAATTTTAAAAGCTTCAAGAGAATTTCAACAATTTTGAGAGGAATTTGAAAAGTTTCAATGGGAATGGGAAGAATTGGGACAAAAATTGGAAAATTTTTAAGGGACTTTGAAAAAATTTCAACTGGAATTTTAGCCATTTTTTGACATGAAATTGTAAACATGTGGCCATGGATTTTGAAAATTCTAGAGAGAATTTTAAAAGCTTCAAGAGAATTTCAACAATTTTGAGAGGGATTTGAAAAGTTTCAATGGGAATGGGAAGAATTGGGACAAAAATTGGAAAATTTTTAAGGGACTTTGAAAAAATTTCAACTGGAATTTTAGCAATTTTTTTACGTGAAATTGTAAACATGTGGCCATGGATTTTGAAAATTCTAGAGAGAATTTTAAAAGCTTTAACAGAATTTCAACAATTTTGAGAGGGATTTGAAAAGTTTCAATGGGAATGGGAAGAATTGGGACAAAAATTGGAAAACTTTTAAGGGACTTTGAAAAAATTTCAACTGGAATTTTAGACATTTTTTTACGTGAAATTGTAAACATGTGGACATGGATTTTGAAAATTCTAGAGAGAATTTTAAAAGCTTCAACAGAATTTCAACAATTTTGAGAGGGATTTGAAAAGTTTCAATGGGAATGGGAAGAATTGGGACAAAAATTGGAAAATTTTGAAGGGACTTTGAAAAAATTTCAACTGGAATTTTAGCCATTTTTTGACGTGAAATTGTAAACATGTGGCCATGGATTTTGAAAATTCTAGAGAGAATTTTAAAAGCTTCAAGAGAATTTCAACAATTTTGAGAGGGATTTGAAAAGTTTCAATGGGAATGGGAAGAATTGGGACAAAAATTGGAAAATTTTTAAGGGACTTTGAAAAAATTTCAACTGGAATTTTAGCCATTTTTTGACGTGAAATTGTAAACATGTGGCCATGGATTTTGAAAATTCTAGAGAGAATTTTAAAAGCTTCAAGAGAATTTCAACAATTTTGAGAGGAATTTGAAAAGTTTCAATGGGAATGGGAAGAATTGGGACAAAAATTGGAAAATTTTTAAGGGACTTTGAAAAAATTTCAACTGGAATTTTAGCCATTTTTTGACGTGAAATTGTAAACATGTGGACATGGATTTTGAAAATTCTAGAGAGAATTTTAAAAGCTTCAACAGAATTTCAACAATTTTGAGAGGGATTTGAAAAGTTTCAATGGGAATGGGAAGAATTGGGACAAAAATTGGAAAATTTTTAAGGGACTTTGAAAAAATTTCAACTGGAATTTTAGCCATTTTTTGACGTGAAATTGTAAACATGTGGCCATGGATTTTGAAAATTCTAGAGAGAATTTTAAAAGCTTCAAGAGAATTTCAACAATTTTGAGAGGGATTTGAAAAGTTTCAATGGGAATGGGAAGAATTGGGACAAAAATTGGAAAATTTTTAAGGGACTTTGAAAAAATTTCAGCTGGAATTTTAGCAATTTTTTTACGTGAAATTGTAAACATGTGGCCATGGATTTTGAAAATTCTAGAGAGAATTTTAAAAGCTTCAAGAGAATTTCAACAATTTTGAGAGGGATTTGAAAAGTTTCAATGGGAATGGGAAGAATTGGGACAAAAATTGGAAAATTTTTAAGGGACTTTGAAAAAATTTCAACTGGAATTTTAGCCATTTTTTGACGTGAAATTGTAAACATGTGGACATGGATTTTGAAAATTCTAGAGAGAATTTTAAAAGCTTCAAGAGAATTTCAACAATTTTGAGAGGGATTTGAAAAGTTTCAATGGGAATGGGAAGAATTGGGACAAAAATTGGAAAATTTTTAAGGGACTTTGAAAAAATTTCAACTGGAATTTTAGCCATTTTTTGACGTGAAATTGTAAACATGTGGCCATGGATTTTGAAAATTCTAGAGAGAATTTTAAAAGCTTCAAGAGAATTTCAACAATTTTGAGAGGGATTTGAAAAGTTTCAATGGGAATGGGAAGAATTGGGACAAAAATTGGAAAATTTTTAAGGGACTTTGAAAAAATTTCAACTGGAATTTTAGCCATTTTTTGACGTGAAATTGTAAACATGTGGCCATGGATTTTGAAAATTCTAGAGAGAATTTTAAAAGCTTCAAGAGAATTTCAACAATTTTGAGAGGGATTTGAAAAGTTTCAATGGGAATGGGAAGAATTGGGACAAAAATTGGAAAATTTTTAAGGGACTTTGAAAAAATTTCAACTGGAATTTTAGCCATTTTTTGACGTGAAATTGTAAACATGTGGACATGGATTTTGAAAATTCTAGAGAGAATTTTAAAAGCTTCAAGAGAATTTCAACAATTTTGAGAGGGATTTGAAAAGTTTCAATGGGAATGGGAAGAATTGGGACAAAAATTGGAAAATTTTTAAGGGACTTTGAAAAAATTTCAACTGGAATTTTAGCCATTTTTTGACGTGAAATTGTAAACATGTGGACATGGATTTTGAAAATTCTAGAGAGAATTTTAAAAGCTTCAAGAGAATTTCAACAATTTTGAGAGGGATTTGAAAAGTTTCAATGGGAATGGGAAGAATTGGGACAAAAATTGGAAAATTTTTAAGGGACTTTGAAAAAATTTCAACTGGAATTTTAGCCATTTTTTGACGTGAAATTGTAAACATGTGGACATGGATTTTGAAAATTCTAGAGAGAATTTTAAAAGCTTCAAGAGAATTTCAACAATTTTGAGAGGGATTTGAAAAGTTTCAATGGGAATGGGAAGAATTGGGACAAAAATTGGAAAATTTTTAAGGGACTTTGAAAAAATTTCAACTGGAATTTTAACAATTTTTTTATGTGAAATTGTAAACATGTGGACATGGATTTTGAAAATTCTAGAGAGAATTTTAAAAGCTTCAAGAGAATTTCAACAATTTTGAGAGGGATTTGAAAAGTTTCAATGGGAATGGGAAGAATTGGGACAAAAATTGGAAAATTTTTAAGGGACTTTGAAAAAATTTCAACTGGAATTTTAGCCATTTTTTGACGTGAAATTGTAAACATGTGGACATGGATTTTGAAAATTCTAGAGAGAATTTTAAAAGCTTCAACAGAATTTCAACAATTTTGAGAGGGATTTGAAAAGTTTCAATGGGAATGGGAAGAATTGGGACAAAAATTGGAAAATTTTTAAGGGACTTTGAAAAAATTTCAACTGGAATTTTAGCAATTTTTTGACGTGAAATTGTAAACATGTGGACATGGATTTTGAAAATTCTAGAGAGAATTTTAAAAGCTTCAAGAGAATTTCAACAATTTTGAGAGGGATTTGAAAAGTTTCAATGGGAATGGGAAGAATTGGGACAAAAATTGGAAAATTTTTAAGGGACTTTGAAAAAATTTCAACTGGAATTTTAGCCATTTTTTGACGTGAAATTGTAAACATGTGGACATGGATTTTGAAAATTCTAGAGAGAATTTTAAAAGCTTCAAGAGAATTTCAACAATTTTGAGAGGGATTTGAAAAGTTTCAATGGGAATGGGAAGAATTGGGACAAAAATTGGAAAATTTTTAAGGGACTTTGAAAAAATTTCAACTGGAATTTTAGCCATTTTTTGACGTGAAATTGTAAACATGTGGCCATGGATTTTGAAAATTCTAGAGAGAATTTTAAAAGCTTCAAGAGAATTTCTACAATTTTGAGAGGGATTTGAAAAGTTTCAATGGGAATGGGAAGAATTGGGACAAAAATTGGAAAATTTTTAAGGGACTTTGAAAAAATTTCAACTGGAATTTTAGCAATTTTTTGACGTGAAATTGTAAACATGTGGCCATGGATTTTGAAAATTCTAGAGAGAATTTTAAAAGCTTTAACAGAATTTCTACAATTTTGAGAGGGATTTGAAAAGTTTCAATGGGAATGGGAAGAATTGGGACAAAAATTGGAAAATTTTTAAGGGACTTTGAAAAAATTTCAACTGGAATTTTAGCCATTTTTTGACGTGAAATTGTAAACATGTGGACATGGATTTTGAAAATTCTAGAGAGAATTTTAAAAGCTTCAAGAGAATTTCAACAATTTTGAGAGGGATTTGAAAAGTTTCAATGGGAATGGGAAGAATTGGGACAAAAATTGGAAAACTTTTAAGGGACTTTGAAAAAATTTCAACTGGAATTTTAGCCATTTTTTGACGTGAAATTGTAAACATGTGGACATGGATTTTGAAAATTCTAGAGAGAATTTTAAAAGCTTCAACAGAATTTCAACAATTTTGAGAGGGATTTGAAAAGTTTCAATGGGAATGGGAAGAATTGGGACAAAAATTGGAAAATTTTTCAGGGACTTTGAAAAAATTTCAACTGGAATTTTAGCCATTTTTTGACGTGAAATTGTAAACATGTGGCCATGGATTTTGAAAATTCTAGAGAGAATTTTAAAAGCTTCAAGAGAATTTCAACAATTTTGAGAGGGATTTGAAAAGTTTCAATGGGAATGGGAAGAATTGGGACAAAAATTGGAAAATTTTTAAGGGACTTTGAAAAAATTTCAACTGGAATTTTAGCAATTTTTTGACGTGAAATTGTAAACATGTGGCCATGGATTTTGAAAATTCTAGAGAGAATTTTAAAAGCTTCAAGAGAATTTCAACAATTTTGAGAGGGATTTGAAAAGTTTCAATGGGAATGGGAAGAATTGGGACAAAAATTGGAAAATTTTTAAGGGACTTTGAAAAAATTTCAACTGGAATTTTAGCCATTTTTTTACGTGAAATTGTAAACATGTGGACATGGATTTTGAAAATTCTAGAGAGAATTTTAAAAGCTTCAACAGAATTTCAACAATTTTGAGAGGGATTTGAAAAGTTTCAATGGGAATGGGAAGAATTGGGACAAAAATTGGAAAATTTTTCAGGGACTTTGAAAAAATTTCAACTGGAATTTTAGCCATTTTTTGACGTGAAATTGTAAACATGTGGCCATGGATTTTGAAAATTCTAGAGAGAATTTTAAAAGCTTCAAGAGAATTTCAACAATTTTGAGAGGGATTTGAAAAGTTTCAATGGGAATGGGAAGAATTGGGACAAAAATTGGAAAATTTTTCAGGGACTTTGAAAAAATTTCAACTGCAATTTTAGCCATTTTTTGACGTGAAATTGTGAACATGTGGCCATGGATTTTGAAAATTCTAGAGAGAATTTTAAAAGCTTCAACAGAATTTCAACAATTTTGAGAGGGATTTGAAAAGTTTCAATGGGAATGGGAAGAATTGGGACAAAAATTGGAAAATTTTTAAGGGACTTTGAAAAAATTTCAACTGGAATTTTAGCCATTTTTTGACGTGAAATTGTAAACATGTGGCCATGGATTTTGAAAATTCTAGAGAGAATTTTAAAAGCTTCAAGAGAATTTCAACAATTTTGAGAGGGATTTGAAAAGTTTCAATGGGAATGGGAAGAATTGGGACAAAAATTGGAAAATTTTTAAGGGACTTTGAAAAAATTTCAACTGGAATTTTAGCCATTTTTTGACGTGAAATTGTAAACATGTGGACATGGATTTTGAAAATTCTAGAGAGAATTTTAAAAGCTTCAAGAGAATTTCAACAATTTTGAGAGGGATTTGAAAAGTTTCAATGGGAATGGGAAGAATTGGGACAAAAATTGGAAAACTTTTAAGGGACTTTGAAAAAATTTCAACTGGAATTTTAGCCATTTTTTGACGTGAAATTGTAAACATGTGGCCATGGATTTTGAAAATTCTAGAGAGAATTTTAAAAGCTTTAACAGAATTTCTACAATTTTGAGAGGGATTTGAAAAGTTTCCATGGGAATGGGAAGAATTGGGACAAAAATTGGAAAATTTTTAAGGGACTTTGAAAAAATTTCAACTGGAATTTTAGCCATTTTTTGACGTGAAATTGTAAACATGTGGCCATGGATTTTGAAAATTCTAGAGAGAATTTTAAAAGCTTCAAGAGAATTTCAACAATTTTGAGAGGGATTTGAAAAGTTTCAATGGGAATGGGAAGAATTGGGACAAAAATTGGAAAATTTTTAAGGGACTTTGAAAAAATTTCAACTGGAATTTTAGCAATTTTTTGACGTGAAATTGTAAACATGTGGACATGGATTTTGAAAATTCTAGAGAGAATTTTAAAAGCTTCAAGAGAATTTCAACAATTTGGAGAGGGATTTGAAAAGTTTCAATGGGAATGGGAAGAATTGGGACAAAAATTGGAAAATTTTTAAGGGACTTTGAAAAAATTTCAACTGGAATTTTAGCCATTTTTTGACGTGAAATTGTAAACATGTGGACATGGATTTTGAAAATTCTAGAGAGAATTTTAAAAGCTTCAACAGAATTTCAACAATTTTGAGAGGGATTTGAAAAGTTTCAATGGGAATGGGAAGAATTGGGACAAAAATTGGAAAATTTTTAAGGGACTTTGAAAAAATTTCAACTGGAATTTTAGCCATTTTTTGACGTGAAATTGTAAACATGTGGACATGGATTTTGAAAATTCTAGAGAGAATTTTAAAAGCTTCAAGAGAATTTCAACAATTTGGAGAGGGATTTGAAAAGTTTCAATGGGAATGGGAAGAATTGGGACAAAAATTGGAAAATTTTTAAGGGACTTTGAAAAAATTTCAACTGGAATTTTAACAATTTTTTTATGTGAAATTGTAAACATGTGGACATGGATTTTGAAAATTCTAGAGAGAATTTTAAAAGCTTCAACAGAATTTCAACAATTTTGAGAGGGATTTGAAAAGTTTCAATGGGAATGGGAAGAATTGGGACAAAAATTGGAAAATTTTTAAGAGACTTTGAAAAAATTTCAACTGGAATTTTAGCCATTTTTTGACGTGAAATTGTAAACATGTGGACATGGATTTTGAAAATTCTAGAGAGAATTTTAAAAGCTTCAAGAGAATTTCAACAATTTGGAGAGGGATTTGAAAAGTTTCAATGGGAATGGGAAGAATTGGGACAAAAATTGGAAAATTTTTAAGGGACTTTGAAAAAATTTCAACTGGAATTTTAACAATTTTTTTATGTGAAATTGTAAACATGTGGACATGGATTTTGAAAATTCTAGAGAGAATTTTAAAAGCTTCAAGAGAATTTCAACAATTTTGAGAGGGATTTGAAAAGTTTCATTGGGAATGGGAAGAATTGGGACAAAAATTGGAAAATTTTTATGGGACTTTGAAAAAATTTCAACTGGAATTTTAGCCATTTTTTGACGTGAAATTGTAAACATGTGGCCATGGATTTTGAAAATTCTAGAGAGAATTTTAAAAGCTTCAAGAGAATTTCAACAATTTGGAGAGGGATTTGAAAAGTTTCAATGGGAATGGGAAGAATTGGGACAAAAATTGGAAAATTTTTAAGGGACTTTGAAAAAATTTCAACTGGAATTTTAGCCATTTTTTTATGTGAAATTGTAAACATGTGGCCATGGATTTTGAAAATTCTAGAGAGAATTTTAAAAGCTTCAAGAGAATTTCAACAATTTTGAGAGGGATTTGAAAAGTTTCAATGGGAATGGGAAGAATTGGGACAAAAATTGGAAAATTTTTAAGGGACTTTGAAAAAATTTCAACTGGAATTTTAGCAATTTTGTTACGTGAAATTGTAAACATGTGGACATGGATTTTGAAAATTCTAGAGAGAATTTTAAAAGCTTCAACAGAATTTCAACAATTTTGAGAGGGATTTGAAAAGTTTCAATGGGAATGGGAAGAATTGGGACAAAAATTGGAAAATTTTTAAGGGACTTTGAAAAAATTTCAACTGGAATTTTAGCCATTTTTTGATGTGAAATTGTAAACATGTGGACATGGATTTTGAAAATTCTAGAGAGAATTTTAAAAGCTTCAAGAGAATTTCAACAATTTTGAGAGGGATTTGAAAAGTTTCAATGGGAATGGGAAGAATTGGGACAAAAATTGGAAAATTTTTAAGGGACTTTGAAAAAATTTCAACTGGAATTTTAGCCATTTTTTGACGTGAAATTGTAAACATGTGGCCATGGATTTTGAAAATTCTAGAGAGAATTTTAAAAGCTTCAAGAGAATTTCAACAATTTTGAGAGGGATTTGAAAAGTTTCAATGGGAATGGGAAGAATTGGGACAAAAATTGGAAAATTTTTAAGGGACTTTGAAAAAATTTCAACTGGAATTTTAGCCATTTTTTGACGTGAAATTGTAAACATGTGGCCATGGATTTTGAAAATTCTAGAGAGAATTTTAAAAGCTTCAACAGAATTTCAACAATTTTGAGAGGGATTTGAAAAGTTTCAATGGGAATGGGAAGAATTGGGACAAAAATTGGAAAATTTTGAAGGGACTTTGAAAAAATTTCAACTGGAATTTTAGCCATTTTTTGACGTGAAATTGTAAACATGTGGCCATGGATTTTGAAAATTCTAGAGAGAATTTTAAAAGCTTCAAGAGAATTTCAACAATTTTGAGAGGGATTTGAAAAGTTTCAATGGGAATGGGAAGAATTGGGACAAAAATTGGAAAATTTTTCAGGGACTTGGAAAAAATTTCAACTGGAATTTTAGCCATTTTTTGACGTGAAATTGTAAACATGTGGACATGGATTTTGAAAATTCTAGAGAGAATTTTAAAAGCTTCAAGAGAATTTCAACAATTTTGAGAGGGATTTGAAAAGTTTCAATGGGAATGGGAAGAATTGGGACAAAAATTGGAAAATTTTTAAGGGACTTTGAAAAAATTTCAACTGGAATTTTAACAATTTTATTATGTGAAATTGTAAACATGTGGACATGGATTTTGAAAATTCTAGAGAGAATTTTAAAAGCTTCAACAGAATTTCAACAATTTTGAGAGGAATTTGAAAAGTTTCAATGGGAATGGGAAGAATTGGGACAAAAATTGGAAAATTTTTAAGGGACTTTGAAAAAATTTCAACTGGAATTTTAGCCATTTTTTGACGTGAAATTGTAAACATGTGGCCATGGATTTTGAAAATTCTAGAGAGAATTTTAAAAGCTTCAACAGAATTTCAACAATTTTGAGAGGGATTTGAAAAGTTTCAATGGGAATGGGAAGAATTGGGACAAAAATTGGAAAATTTTTCAGGGACTTTGAAAAAATTTCAACTGGAATTTTAGCCATTTTGTTATGTGAAATTGTAAACATGTGGACATGGATTTTGAAAATTCTAGAGAGAATTTTAAAAGCTTCAAGAGAATTTCAACAATTTTGAGAGGGATTTGAAAAGTTTCAATGGGAATGGGAAGAATTGGGACAAAAATTGGAAAATTTTTAAGGGACTTTGAAAAAATTTCAACTGGAATTTTAGCCATTTTTTGACGTGAAATTGTAAACATGTGGACATGGATTTTGAAAATTCTAGAGAGAATTTTAAAAGCTTCAAGAGAATTTCAACAATTTTGAGAGGGATTTGAAAAGTTTCAATGGGAATGGGAAGAATTGGGACAAAAATTGGAAAATTTTTAAGGGACTTTGAAAAAATTTCAACTGGAATTTTAGCAATTTTTTGACGTGAAATTGTAAACATGTGGACATGGATTTTGAAAATTCTAGAGAGAATTTTAAAAGCTTCAAGAGAATTTCAACAATTTTGAGAGGGATTTGAAAAGTTTCAATGGGAATGGGAAGAATTGGGACAAAAATTGGAAAATTTTTAAGGGACTTTGAAAAAATTTCAACTGGAATTTTAGCCATTTTTTGATGTGAAATTGTAAACATGTGGACATGGATTTTGAAAATTCTAGAGAGAATTTTAAAAGCTTCAAGAGAATTTCAACAATTTTGAGAGGGATTTGAAAAGTTTCAATGGGAATGGGAAGAATTGGGACAAAAATTGGAAAATTTTTAAGGGACTTTGAAAAAATTTCAACTGGAATTTTAGCAATTTTTTGACGTGAAATTGTAAACATGTGGCCATGGATTTTGAAAATTCTAGAGAGAATTTTAAAAGCTTCAACAGAATTTCAACAATTTGGAGAGGGATTTGAAAAGTTTCAATGGGAATGGGAAGAATTGGGACAAAAATTGGAAAATTTTTAAGGGACTTTGAAAAAATTTCAACTGGAATTTTAGCCATTTTTTGACGTGAAATTGTAAACATGTGGACATGGATTTTGAAAATTCTAGAGAGAATTTTAAAAGCTTCAAGAGAATTTCAACAATTTTGAGAGGGATTTGAAAAGTTTCAATGGGAATGGGAAGAATTGGGACAAAAATTGGAAAATTTTTAAGGGACTTTGAAAAAATTTCAACTGGAATTTTAGCAATTTTTTGACGTGAAATTGTAAACATGTTGAAGTGGATTTTGAAAATTCTAGAGAGAATTTTAAAAGCTTCAACAGAATTTCTACAATTTTGAGAGGGATTTGAAAAGTTTCAATGGGAATGGGAAGAATTGGGACAAAAATTGGAAAATTTTTCAGGGACTTTGAAAAAATTTCAACTGGAATTTTAGCCATTTTGTTATGTGAAATTGTAAACATGTGGACATGGATTTTGAAAATTCTAGAGAGAATTTTAAAAGCTTCAAGAGAATTTCAACAATTTTGAGAGGGATTTGAAAAGTTTCAATGGGAATGGGAAGAATTGGGACAAAAATTGGAAAATTTTTAAGGGACTTTGAAAAAATTTCAACTGGAATTTTAGCCATTTTTTGACGTGAAATTGTAAACATGTGGACATGGATTTTGAAAATTCTAGAGAGAATTTTAAAAGCTTCAAGAGAATTTCAACAATTTTGAGAGGGATTTGAAAAGTTTCAATGGGAATGGGAAGAATTGGGACAAAAATTGGAAAATTTTTAAGGGACTTTGAAAAAATTTCAACTGGAATTTTAGCAATTTTTTGACGTGAAATTGTAAACATGTGGACATGGATTTTGAAAATTCTAGAGAGAATTTTAAAAGCTTCAAGAGAATTTCAACAATTTTGAGAGGGATTTGAAAAGTTTCAATGGGAATGGGAAGAATTGGGACAAAAATTGGAAAATTTTAAGGGACTTTGAAAAAATTTCAACTGGAATTTTAGCCATTTTTTGATGTGAAATTGTAAACATGTGGCCATGGATTTTGAAAATTCTAGAGAGAATTTTAAAAGCTTCAAGAGAATTTCAACAATTTTGAGAGGGATTTGAAAAGTTTCAATGGGAATGGGAAGAATTGGGACAAAAATTGGAAAATTTTTAAGGGACTTTGAAAAAATTTCAACTGGAATTTTAGCAATTTTTTGACGTGAAATTGTAAACATGTGGCCATGGATTTTGAAAATTCTAGAGAGAATTTTAAAAGCTTCAACAGAATTTCAACAATTTGGAGAGGGATTTGAAAAGTTTCAATGGGAATGGGAAGAATTGGGACAAAAATTGGAAAATTTTTAAGGGACTTTGAAAAAATTTCAACTGGAATTTTAGCCATTTTTTGACGTGAAATTGTAAACATGTGGCCATGGATTTTGAAAATTCTAGAGAGAATTTTAAAAGCTTCAAGAGAATTTCAACAATTTGGAGAGGGATTTGAAAAGTTTCAATGGGAATGGGAAGAATTGGGACAAAAATTGGAAAATTTTTAAGGGACTTTGAAAAAATTTCAACTGGAATTTTAGCAATTTTTTGACGTGAAATTGTAAACATGTTGAAGTGGATTTTGAAAATTCTAGAGAGAATTTTAAAAGCTTCAAGAGAATTTCAACAATTTTGAGAGGGATTTGAAAAGTTTCAATGGGAATGGGAAGAATTGGGACAAAAATTGGAAAATTTTTCAGGGACTTTGAAAAAATTTCAACTGGAATTTTAGCCATTTTTTGACGTGAAATTGTAAACATGTTGAAGTGGATTTTGAAAATTCTAGAGAGAATTTTAAAAGCTTCAAGAGAATTTCAACAATTTTGAGAGGGATTTGAAAAGTTTCAATGGGAATGGGAAGAATTGGGACAAAAATTGGAAAATTTTTAAGGGACTTTGAAAAAATTTCAACTGGAATTTTAGCCATTTTTTGACGTGAAATTGTAAACATGTGGCCATGGATTTTGAAAATTCTAGAGAGAATTTTAAAAGCTTCAACAGAATTTCAACAATTTGGAGAGGGATTTGAAAAGTTTCCATGGGAATGGGAAGAATTGGGACAAAAATTGGAAAATTTTTAAGGGACTTTGAAAAAATTTCAACTGGAATTTTAGCCATTTTTTGACGTGAAATTGTAAACATGTGGCCATGGATTTTGAAAATTCTAGAGAGAATTTTAAAAGCTTCAAGAGAATTTCAACAATTTGGAGAGGGATTTGAAAAGTTTCAATGGGAATGGGAAGAATTGGGACAAAAATTGGAAAATTTTTAAGGGACTTTGAAAAAATTTCAACTGGAATTTTAGCCATTTTTTTATGTGAAATTGTAAACATGTGGCCATGGATTTTGAAAATTCTAGAGAGAATTTTAAAAGCTTCAAGAGAATTTCAACAATTTTGAGAGGGATTTGAAAAGTTTCAATGGGAATGGGAAGAATTGGGACAAAAATTGGAAAATTTTTAAGAGACTTTGAAAAAATTTCAACTGGAATTTTAGCCATTTTTTGACGTGAAATTGTAAACATGTGGCCATGGATTTTGAAAATTCTAGAGAGAATTTTAAAAGCTTCAAGAGAATTTCAACAATTTGGAGAGGGATTTGAAAAGTTTCAATGGGAATGGGAAGAATTGGGACAAAAATTGGAAAATTTTTAAGGGACTTTGAAAAAATTTCAACTGGAATTTTAACAATTTTTTTATGTGAAATTGTAAACATGTGGACATGGATTTTGAAAATTCTAGAGAGAATTTTAAAAGCTTCAAGAGAATTTCAACAATTTTGAGAGGGATTTGAAAAGTTTCATTGGGAATGGGAAGAATTGGGACAAAAATTGGAAAATTTTTATGGGACTTTGAAAAAATTTCAACTGGAATTTTAGCCATTTTTTGACGTGAAATTGTAAACATGTGGCCATGGATTTTGAAAATTCTAGAGAGAATTTTAAAAGCTTCAAGAGAATTTCAACAATTTGGAGAGGGATTTGAAAAGTTTCAATGGGAATGGGAAGAATTGGGACAAAAATTGGAAAATTTTTAAGGGACTTTGAAAAAATTTCAACTGGAATTTTAGCAATTTTTTGACGTGAAATTGTAAACATGTGGACATGGATTTTGAAAATTCTAGAGAGAATTTTAAAAGCTTCAACAGAATTTCAACAATTTTGAGAGGGATTTGAAAAGTTTCAATGGGAATGGGAAGAATTGGGACAAAAATTGGAAAATTTTTAAGAGACTTTGAAAAAATTTCAACTGGAATTTTAGCCATTTTTTGACGTGAAATTGTAAACATGTGGCCATGGATTTTGAAAATTCTAGAGAGAATTTTAAAAGCTTCAAGAGAATTTCAACAATTTGGAGAGGGATTTGAAAAGTTTCAATGGGAATGGAAAGAATTGGGACAAAAATTGGAAAATTTTTCAGGGACTTTGAAAAAATTTCAACTGGCATTTTAGCCATTTTTTGACGTGAAATTGTAAACATGTGGCCATGGATTTTGAAAATTCTAGAGAGAATTTTAAAAGCTTCAAGAGAATTTCAACAATTTTGAGAGGGATTTGAAAAGTTTCAATGGGAATGGGAAGAATTGGGACAAAAATTGGAAAATTTTTCAGGGACTTTGAAAAAATTTCAACTGGAATTTTAGCCATTTTTTGACGTGAAATTGTAAACATGTGGCCATGGATTTTGAAAATTCTAGAGAGAATTTTAAAAGCTTCAAGAGAATTTCAACAATTTTGAGAGGGATTTGAAAAGTTTCAATGGGAATGGGAAGAATTGGGACAAAAATTGGAAAATTTTTAAGGGACTTTGAAAAAATTTCAACTGGAATTTTAGCCATTTTTTGACGTGAAATTGTAAACATGTGGCCATGGATTTTGAAAATTCTAGAGAGAATTTTAAAAGCTTCAACAGAATTTCAACAATTTGGAGAGGGATTTGAAAAGTTTCAATGGGAATGGAAAGAATTGGGACAAAAATTGGAAAATTTTTCAGGGACTTTGAAAAAATTTCAACTGGCATTTTAGCCATTTTTTGACGTGAAATTGTAAACATGTGGCCATGGATTTTGAAAATTCTAGAGAGAATTTTAAAAGCTTCAACAGAATTTCAACAATTTTGAGAGGGATTTGAAAAGTTTCAATGGGAATGGGAAGAATTGGGACAAAAATTGGAAAACTTTTAAGGGACTTTGAAAAAATTTCAACTGGAATTTTAGCCATTTTTTGACGTGAAATTGTAAACATGTGGCCATGGATTTTGAAAATTCTAGAGAGAATTTTAAAAGCTTTAACAGAATTTCTACAATTTTGAGAGGGATTTGAAAAGTTTCAATGGGAATGGGAAGAATTGGGACAAAAATTGGAAAATTTTTAAGGGACTTTGAAAAAATTTCAACTGGAATTTTAGCCATTTTTTGACGTGAAATTGTAAACATGTGGCCATGGATTTTGAAAATTCTAGAGAGAATTTTAAAAGCTTCAAGAGAATTTCAACAATTTGGAGAGGGATTTGAAAAGTTTCAATGGGAATGGGAAGAATTGGGACAAAAATTGGAAAATTTTTAAGGGACTTTGAAAAAATTTCAACTGGAATTTTAGCAATTTTTTGACGTGAAATTGTAAACATGTTGAAGTGGATTTTGAAAATTCTAGAGAGAATTTTAAAAGCTTCAAGAGAATTTCAACAATTTTGAGAGGGATTTGAAAAGTTTCAATGGGAATGGGAAGAATTGGGACAAAAATTGGAAAATTTTTCAGGGACTTTGAAAAAATTTCAACTGGAATTTTAGCCATTTTTTGACGTGAAATTGTAAACATGTTGAAGTGGATTTTGAAAATTCTAGAGAGAATTTTAAAAGCTTCAAGAGAATTTCAACAATTTTGAGAGGGATTTGAAAAGTTTCAATGGGAATGGGAAGAATTGGGACAAAAATTGGAAAATTTTTAAGGGACTTTGAAAAAATTTCAACTGGAATTTTAGCCATTTTTTGACGTGAAATTGTAAACATGTGGCCATGGATTTTGAAAATTCTAGAGAGAATTTTAAAAGCTTCAACAGAATTTCAACAATTTGGAGAGGGATTTGAAAAGTTTCCATGGGAATGGGAAGAATTGGGACAAAAATTGGAAAATTTTTAAGGGACTTTGAAAAAATTTCAACTGGAATTTTAGCCATTTTTTGACGTGAAATTGTAAACATGTGGCCATGGATTTTGAAAATTCTAGAGAGAATTTTAAAAGCTTCAAGAGAATTTCAACAATTTGGAGAGGGATTTGAAAAGTTTCAATGGGAATGGGAAGAATTGGGACAAAAATTGGAAAATTTTTAAGGGACTTTGAAAAAATTTCAACTGGAATTTTAGCCATTTTGTTACGTGAAATTGTAAACATGTGGACATGGATTTTGAAAATTCTAGAGAGAATTTTAAAAGCTTCAACAGAATTTCAACAATTTTGAGAGGGATTTGAAAAGTTTCAATGGGAATGGGAAGAATTGGGACAAAAATTGGAAAATTTTTCAGGGACTTTGAAAAAATTTCAACTGGAATTTTAGCAATTTTTTGACGTGAAATTGTAAACATGTGGCCATGGATTTTGAAAATTCTAAAGAGAATTTTAAAAGCTTCAAGAGAATTTCAACAATTTTGAGAGGGATTTGAAAAGTTTCAATGGGAATGGGAAGAATTGGGACAAAAATTGGAAAACTTTTAAGGGACTTTGAAAAAATTTCAACTGGAATTTTAGCCATTTTTTGACGTGAAATTGTAAACATGTGGCCATGGATTTTGAAAATTCTAGAGAGAATTTTAAAAGCTTCAAGAGAATTTCAACAATTTTGAGAGGGATTTGAAAAGTTTCAATGGGAATGGGAAGAATTGGGACAAAAATTGGAAAATTTTTAAGGGACTTTGAAAAAATTTCAACTGGAATTTTAACAATTTTTTTATGTGAAATTGTAAACATGTGGCCATGGATTTTGAAAATTCTAGAGAGAATTTTAAAAGCTTCAACAGAATTTCAACAATTTGGAGAGGGATTTGAAAAGTTTCAATGGGAATGGGAAGAATTGGGACAAAAATTGGAAAATTTTTAAGGGACTTTGAAAAAATTTCAACTGGAATTTTAGCCATTTTTTGACGTGAAATTGTAAACATGTGGCCATGGATTTTGAAAATTCTAGAGAGAATTTTAAAAGCTTCAAGAGAATTTCAACAATTTTGAGAGGGATTTGAAAAGTTTCAATGGGAATGGGAAGAATTGGGACAAAAATTGGAAAACTTTTAAGGGACTTTGAAAAAATTTCAACTGGAATTTTAGCCATTTTTTGACGTGAAATTGTAAACATGTGGCCATGGATTTTGAAAATTCTAGAGAGAATTTTAAAAGCTTCAAGAGAATTTCAACAATTTTGAGAGGGATTTGAAAAGTTTCAATGGTAATGGGAAGAATTGGGACAAAAATTGGAAAATTTTTAAGGGACTTTGAAAAAATTTCAACTGGAATTTTAGCCATTTTTTGACGTGAAATTGTAAACATGTGGACATGGATTTTGAAAATTCTAGAGAGAATTTTAAAAGCTTCAAGAGAATTTCAACAATTTTGAGAGGGATTTGAAAAGTTTCAATGGGAATGGGAAGAATTGGGACAAAAATTGGAAAATTTTTAAGGGACTTTGAAAAAATTTCAACTGGAATTTTAGCCATTTTGTTACGTGAAATTGTAAACATGTGGACATGGATTTTGAAAATTCTAGAGAGAATTTTAAAAGCTTCAAGAGAATTTCAACAATTTTGAGAGGGATTTGAAAAGTTTCAATGGGAATGGGAAGAATTGGGACAAAAATTGGAAAATTTTTCAGGGACTTTGAAAAAATTTCAACTGGAATTTTAGCCATTTTTTGACGTGAAATTGTAAACATGTGGCCATGGATTTTGAAAATTCTAGAGAGAATTTTAAAAGCTTCAAGAGAATTTCAACAATTTTGAGAGGGATTTGAAAAGTTTCAATGGGAATGGGAAGAATTGGGACAAAAATTGGAAAATTTTTCAGGGACTTTGAAAAAATTTCAACTGGAATTTTAACAATTTTTTTATGTGAAATTGTAAACATGTGGACATGGATTTTGAAAATTCTAGAGAGAATTTTAAAAGCTTCAAGAGAATTTCAACAATTTTGAGAGGGATTTGAAAAGTTTCAATGGGAATGGGAAGAATTGGGACAAAAATTGGAAAATTTTTAAGGGACTTTGAAAAAATTTCAACTGGAATTTTAGCCATTTTTTGACGTGAAATTGTAAACATGTGGACATGGATTTTGAAAATTCTAGAGAGAATTTTAAAAGCTTCAACAGAATTTCAACAATTTTGAGAGGGATTTGAAAAGTTTCAATGGGAATGGGAAGAATTGGGACAAAAATTGGAAAATTTTTAAGGGACTTTGAAAAAATTTCAACTGGAATTTTAGCCATTTTTTGACGTGAAATTGTAAACATGTGGACATGGATTTTGAAAATTCTAGAGAGAATTTTAAAAGCTTCAACAGAATTTCAACAATTTTGAGAGGGATTTGAAAAGTTTCAATGGGAATGGGAAGAATTGGGACAAAAATTGGAAAATTTTTAAGGGACTTTGAAAAAATTTCAACTGGAATTTTAGCCATTTTTTGACGTGAGATTGTAAACATGTGGCCATGGATTTTGAAAATTCTAGAGAGAATTTTAAAAGCTTCAACAGAATTTCAACAATTTGGAGAGGGATTTGAAAAGTTTCAATGGGAATGGGAAGAATTGGGACAAAAATTGGAAAATTTTTAAGGGACTTTGAAAAAATTTCAACTGGAATTTTAGCCATTTTTTGACATGAAATTGTAAACATGTGGCCATGGATTTTGAAAATTCTAGAGAGAATTTTAAAAGCTTCAAGAGAATTTCTACAATTTTGAGAGGGATTTGAAAAGTTTCAATGGGAATGGGAAGAATTGGGACAAAAATTGGAAAACTTTTAAGGGACTTTGAAAAAATTTCAACTGGAATTTTAGCCATTTTTTGACGTGAAATTGTAAACATGTGGCCATGGATTTTGAAAATTCTAGAGAGAATTTTAAAAGCTTCAAGAGAATTTCAACAATTTTGAGAGGGATTTGAAAAGTTTCAATGGGAATGGGAAGAATTGGGACAAAAATTGGAAAATTTTTCAGGGACTTTGAAAAAATTTCAACTGGAATTTTAGCCATTTTTTGACGTGAAATTGTAAACATGTGGACATGGATTTTGAAAATTCTAGAGAGAATTTTAAAAGCTTCAAGAGAATTTCAACAATTTTGAGAGGGATTTGAAAAGTTTCAATGGGAATGGGAAGAATTGGGACAAAAATTGGAAAATTTTTAAGGGACTTTGAAAAAATTTCAACTGGAATTTTAGCCATTTTGTTACGTGAAATTGTAAACATGTGGACATGGATTTTGAAAATTCTAGAGAGAATTTTAAAAGCTTCAACAGAATTTCAACAATTTTGAGAGGGATTTGAAAAGTTTCAATGGGAATGGGAAGAATTGGGACAAAAATTGGAAAATTTTTCAGGGACTTTGAAAAAATTTCAACTGGAATTTTAGCCATTTTTTGACGTGAAATTGTAAACATGTGGCCATGGATTTTGAAAATTCTAGAGAGAATTTTAAAAGCTTCAAGAGAATTTCAACAATTTTGAGAGGGATTTGAAAAGTTTCAATGGGAATGGGAAGAATTGGGACAAAAATTGGAAAATTTTTAAGGGACTTTGAAAAAATTTCAACTGGAATTTTAGCCATTTTTTGACGTGAAATTGTAAACATGTGGCCATGGATTTTGAAAATTCTAGAGAGAATTTTAAAAGCTTCAAGAGAATTTCAACAATTTTGAGAGGGATTTGAAAAGTTTCAATGGGAATGGGAAGAATTGGGACAAAAATTGGAAAATTTTTAAGGGACTTTGAAAAAATTTCAACTGGAATTTTAGCCATTTTTTTACGTGAAATTGTAAACATGTGGACATGGATTTTGAAAATTCTAGAGAGAATTTTAAAAGCTTCAACAGAATTTCAACAATTTTGAGAGGGATTTGAAAAGTTTCAATGGGAATGGGAAGAATTGGGACAAAAATTGGAATATTTTGAAGGGACTTTGAAAAAATTTCAACTGGAATTTTAGCCATTTTTTGACGTGAAATTGTAAACATGTGGACATGGATTTTGAAAATTCTAGAGAGAATTTTAAAAGCTTCAACAGAATTTCAACAATTTTGAGAGGGATTTGAAAAGTTTCAATGGGAATGGGAAGAATTGGGACAAAAATTGGAAAATTTTTCAGGGACTTTGAAAAAATTTCAACTGCAATTTTAGCCATTTTTTGACGTGAAATTGTGAACATGTGGCCATGGATTTTGAAAATTCTACACAGAATTTTAAAAGCTTCAACAGAATTTCAACAATTTTGAGAGGGATTTGAAAAGTTTCAATGGGAATGGGAAGAATTGGGACAAAAATTGGAAAATTTTTAAGGGACTTTGAAAAAATTTCAACTGGAATTTTAGCCATTTTTTTATGTGAAATTGTAAACATGTGGCCATGGATTTTGAAAATTCTAGAGAGAATTTTAAAAGCTTCAAGAGAATTTCTACAATTTTGAGAGGGATTTGAAAAGTTTCAATGGGAATGGGAAGAATTGGGACAAAAATTGGAAAACTTTTAAGGGACTTTGAAAAAATTTCAACTGGAATTTTAGCCATTTTTTGACGTGAAATTGTAAACATGTGGCCATGGATTTTGAAAATTCTAGAGAGAATTTTAAAAGCTTCAAGAGAATTTCAACAATTTTGAGAGGGATTTGAAAAGTTTCAATGGGAATGGGAAGAATTGGGACAAAAATTGGAAAATTTTTCAGGGACTTTGAAAAAATTTCAACTGGAATTTTAGCCATTTTTTGACGTGAAATTGTAAACATGTGGACATGGATTTTGAAAATTCTAGAGAGAATTTTAAAAGCTTCAAGAGAATTTCAACAATTTTGAGAGGGATTTGAAAAGTTTCAATGGGAATGGGAAGAATTGGGACAAAAATTGGAAAATTTTTAAGGGACTTTGAAAAAATTTCAACTGGAATTTTAGCCATTTTGTTACGTGAAATTGTAAACATGTGGACATGGATTTTGAAAATTCTAGAGAGAATTTTAAAAGCTTCAACAGAATTTCAACAATTTTGAGAGGGATTTGAAAAGTTTCAATGGGAATGGGAAGAATTGGGACAAAAATTGGAAAATTTTTCAGGGACTTTGAAAAAATTTCAACTGGAATTTTAGCCATTTTTTGACGTGAAATTGTAAACATGTGGCCATGGATTTTGAAAATTCTAGAGAGAATTTTAAAAGCTTCAAGAGAATTTCAACAATTTTGAGAGGGATTTGAAAAGTTTCAATGGGAATGGGAAGAATTGGGACAAAAATTGGAAAATTTTTAAGGGACTTTGAAAAAATTTCAACTGGAATTTTAGCCATTTTTTGACGTGAAATTGTAAACATGTGGCCATGGATTTTGAAAATTCTAGAGAGAATTTTAAAAGCTTCAAGAGAATTTCAACAATTTTGAGAGGGATTTGAAAAGTTTCAATGGGAATGGGAAGAATTGGGACAAAAATTGGAAAATTTTTAAGGGACTTTGAAAAAATTTCAACTGGAATTTTAGCCATTTTTTTACGTGAAATTGTAAACATGTGGACATGGATTTTGAAAATTCTAGAGAGAATTTTAAAAGCTTCAACAGAATTTCAACAATTTTGAGAGGGATTTGAAAAGTTTCAATGGGAATGGGAAGAATTGGGACAAAAATTGGAATATTTTGAAGGGACTTTGAAAAAATTTCAACTGGAATTTTAGCCATTTTTTGACGTGAAATTGTAAACATGTGGACATGGATTTTGAAAATTCTAGAGAGAATTTTAAAAGCTTCAACAGAATTTCAACAATTTTGAGAGGGATTTGAAAAGTTTCAATGGGAATGGGAAGAATTGGGACAAAAATTGGAAAATTTTTCAGGGACTTTGAAAAAATTTCAACTGCAATTTTAGCCATTTTTTGACGTGAAATTGTGAACATGTGGCCATGGATTTTGAAAATTCTACACAGAATTTTAAAAGCTTCAACAGAATTTCAACAATTTTGAGAGGGATTTGAAAAGTTTCAATGGGAATGGGAAGAATTGGGACAAAAATTGGAAAATTTTTAAGGGACTTTGAAAAAATTTCAACTGGAATTTTAGCCATTTTTTTATGTGAAATTGTAAACATGTGGCCATGGATTTTGAAAATTCTAGAGAGAATTTTAAAAGCTTCAAGAGAATTTCAACAATTTTGAGAGGGATTTGAAAAGTTTCAATGGGAATGGGAAGAATTGGGACAAAAATTGGAAAATTTTTAAGGGACTTTGAAAAAATTTCAACTGGAATTTTAGCCATTTTTTGACGTGAAATTGTAAACATGTGGCCATGGATTTTGAAAATTCTAGAGAGAATTTTAAAAGCTTCAAGAGAATTTCAACAATTTTGAGAGGGATTTGAAAAGTTTCAATGGGAATGGGAAGAATTGGGACAAAAATTGGAAAACTTTTAAGGGACTTTGAAAAAATTTCAACTGGAATTTTAGCCATTTTTTGACGTGAAATTGTAAACATGTGGCCATGGATTTTGAAAATTCTAGAGAGAATTTTAAAAGCTTTAACAGAATTTCTACAATTTTGAGAGGGATTTGAAAAGTTTCAATGGGAATGGGAAGAATTGGGACAAAAATTGGAAAATTTTTAAGGGACTTTGAAAAAATTTCAACTGGAATTTTAGCAATTTTTTGACGTGAAATTGTAAACATGTGGCCATGGATTTTGAAAATTCTAGAGAGAATTTTAAAAGCTTCAAGAGAATTTCAACAATTTTGAGAGGGATTTGAAAAGTTTCAATGGGAATGGGAAGAATTGGGACAAAAATTGGAAAATATTTAAGGGACTTTGAAAAAATTTCAACTGGAATTTTAGCCATTTTTTGACGTGAAATTGTAAACATGTGGCCATGGATTTTGAAAATTCTAGAGAGAATTTTAAAAGTTTCAACAGAATTTCAACAATTTGGAGAGGGATTTGAAAAGTTTCCATGGGAATGGGAAGAATTGGGACAAAAATTGGAAAATTTTTAAGGGACTTTGAAAAAATTTCAACTGGAATTTTAGCCATTTTTTGACGTGAAATTGTAAACATGTGGCCATGGATTTTGAAAATTCTAGAGAGAATTTTAAAAGCTTCAAGAGAATTTCAACAATTTTGAGAGGGATTTGAAAAGTTTCAATGGGAATGGGAAGAATTGGGACAAAAATTGGAAAATTTTTAAGGGACTTTGAAAAAATTTCAACTGGAATTTTAGCAATTTTTTGACGTGAAATTGTAAACA
The DNA here is from genome assembly GCF_964273445.1 of Streptopelia decaocto. Taxonomy (NCBI): domain Eukaryota; kingdom Metazoa; phylum Chordata; class Aves; order Columbiformes; family Columbidae; genus Streptopelia; species Streptopelia decaocto. The sequence continues at coordinate 8,927 of NW_028115599.1, read as the reverse complement.
TGTGGACATGGATTTTGAAAATTCTAGAGAGAATTTTAAAAGCTTCAAGAGAATTTCAACAATTTGGAGAGGGATTTGAAAAGTTTCAATGGGAATGGGAAGAATTGGGACAAAAATTGGAAAATTTTTAAGGGACTTTGAAAAAATTTCAACTGGAATTTTAGCCATTTTTTGACGTGAAATTGTAAACATGTGGACATGGATTTTGAAAATTCTAGAGAGAATTTTAAAAGCTTCAACAGAATTTCAACAATTTTGAGAGGGATTTGAAAAGTTTCAATGGGAATGGGAAGAATTGGGACAAAAATTGGAAAATTTTTAAGGGACTTTGAAAAAATTTCAACTGGAATTTTAGCCATTTTTTGACGTGAAATTGTAAACATGTGGACATGGATTTTGAAAATTCTAGAGAGAATTTTAAAAGCTTCAAGAGAATTTCAACAATTTGGAGAGGGATTTGAAAAGTTTCAATGGGAATGGGAAGAATTGGGACAAAAATTGGAAAATTTTTAAGGGACTTTGAAAAAATTTCAACTGGAATTTTAACAATTTTTTTATGTGAAATTGTAAACATGTGGACATGGATTTTGAAAATTCTAGAGAGAATTTTAAAAGCTTCAACAGAATTTCAACAATTTTGAGAGGAATTTGAAAAGTTTCAATGGGAATGGGAAGAATTGGGACAAAAATTGGAAAATTTTTAAGGGACTTTGAAAAAATTTCAACTGGAATTTTAGCCATTTTTTGACGTGAAATTGTAAACATGTGGCCATGGATTTTGAAAATTCTAGAGAGAATTTTAAAAGCTTCAAGAGAATTTCAACAATTTGGAGAGGGATTTGAAAAGTTTCCATGGGAATGGGAAGAATTGGGACAAAAATTGGAAAATTTTTAAGGGACTTTGAAAAAATTTCAACTGGAATTTTAGCCATTTTTTGACGTGAAATTGTAAACATGTGGACATGGATTTTGAAAATTCTAGAGAGAATTTTAAAAGCTTCAACAGAATTTCAACAATTTGGAGAGGGATTTGAAAAGTTTCAATGGGAATGGGAAGAATTGGGACAAAAATTGGAAAATTTTTAAGGGACTTTGAAAAAATTTCAACTGGAATTTTAACAATTTTTTTATGTGAAATTGTAAACATGTGGCCATGGATTTTGAAAATTCTAGAGAGAATTTTAAAAGCTTCAAGAGAATTTCAACAATTTTGAGAGGGATTTGAAAAGTTTCAATGGGAATGGGAAGAATTGGGACAAAAATTGGAAAATTTTTAAGGGACTTTGAAAAAATTTCAACTGGAATTTTAGCCATTTTGTTACGTGAAATTGTAAACATGTGGACATGGATTTTGAAAATTCTAGAGAGAATTTTAAAAGCTTCAAGAGAATTTCAACAATTTGGAGAGGGATTTGAAAAGTTTCAATGGGAATGGGAAGAATTGGGACAAAAATTGGAAAATTTTTAAGGGACTTTGAAAAAATTTCAACTGGAATTTTAGCAATTTTTTGACGTGAAATTGTAAACATGTGGCCATGGATTTTGAAAATTCTAGAGAGAATTTTAAAAGCTTCAAGAGAATTTCAACAATTTTGAGAGGGATTTGAAAAGTTTCAATGGGAATGGGAAGAATTGGGACAAAAATTGGAAAATTTTTCAGGGACTTTGAAAAAATTTCAACTGGAATTTTAGCCATTTTTTGACGTGAAATTGTAAACATGTGGCCATGGATTTTGAAAATTCTAGAGAGAATTTTAAAAGCTTCAACAGAATTTCAACAATTTTGAGAGGGATTTGAAAAGTTTCAATGGGAATGGGAAGAATTGGGACAAAAATTGGAAAATTTTTAAGGGACTTTGAAAAAATTTCAACTGGAATTTTAGCCATTTTTTGACGTGAAATTGTAAACATGTGGCCATGGATTTTGAAAATTCTAGAGAGAATTTTAAAAGCTTCAACAGAATTTCAACAATTTTGAGAGGGATTTGAAAAGTTTCAATGGGAATGGGAAGAATTGGGACAAAAATTGGAAAACTTTTAAGGGACTTTGAAAAAATTTCAACTGGAATTTTAGCCATTTTTTGACGTGAAATTGTAAACATGTGGCCATGGATTTTGAAAATTCTAGAGAGAATTTTAAAAGCTTTAACAGAATTTCTACAATTTTGAGAGGGATTTGAAAAGTTTCAATGGGAATGGGAAGAATTGGGACAAAAATTGGAAAATTTTTCAGGGACTTTGAAAAAATTTCAACTGGAATTTTAGCCATTTTTTGACGTGAAATTGTAAACATGTGGACATGGATTTTGAAAATTCTAGAGAGAATTTTAAAAGCTTCAAGAGAATTTCAACAATTTTGAGAGGGATTTGAAAAGTTTCAATGGGAATGGGAAGAATTGGGACAAAAATTGGAAAATTTTTAAGGGACTTTGAAAAAATTTCAACTGGAATTTTAGCCATTTTGTTACGTGAAATTGTAAACATGTGGCCATGGATTTTGAAAATTCTAGAGAGAATTTTAAAAGCTTCAAGAGAATTTCAACAATTTGGAGAGGGATTTGAAAAGTTTCAATGGGAATGGGAAGAATTGGGACAAAAATTGGAAAATTTTTAAGGGACTTTGAAAAAATTTCAACTGGAATTTTAGCAATTTTTTGACGTGAAATTGTAAACATGTGGCCATGGATTTTGAAAATTCTAGAGAGAATTTTAAAAGCTTCAAGAGAATTTCAACAATTTTGAGAGGGATTTGAAAAGTTTCAATGGGAATGGGAAGAATTGGGACAAAAATTGGAAAATTTTTCAGGGACTTTGAAAAAATTTCAACTGGAATTTTAGCAATTTTTTGACGTGAAATTGTAAACATGTGGCCATGGATTTTGAAAATTCTAGAGAGAATTTTAAAAGCTTCAACAGAATTTCAACAATTTTGAGAGGGATTTGAAAAGTTTCAATGGGAATGGGAAGAATTGGGACAAAAATTGGAAAATTTTTAAGGGACTTTGAAAAAATTTCAACTGGAATTTTAGCCATTTTTTGATGTGAAATTGTAAACATGTGGACATGGATTTTGAAAATTCTAGAGAGAATTTTAAAAGCTTTAACAGAATTTCAACAATTTGGAGAGGGATTTGAAAAGTTTCAATGGGAATGGGAAGAATTGGGACAAAAATTGGAAAATTTTTAAGGGACTTTGAAAAAATTTCAACTGGAATTTTAGCCATTTTGTTACGTGAAATTGTAAACATGTGGACATGGATTTTGAAAATTCTAGAGAGAATTTTAAAAGCTTCAACAGAATTTCAACAATTTTGAGAGGGATTTGAAAAGTTTCAATGGGAATGGGAAGAATTGGGACAAAAATTGGAAAACTTTTTAAGGGACTTTGAAAAAATTTCAACTGGAATTTTACCATTTTTTAATACGTGAAATTGTAAACATGTGGACATGGATTTTGAAAATTCTAGAGAGAATTTTAAAAGCTTCAACAGAATTTCAACAATTTTGAGAGGGATTTGAAAAGTTTCAATGGGAATGGGAAGAATTGGGACAAAAATTGGAAAACTTTTAAGGGACTTTGAAAAAATTTCAACTGGAATTTTAGCCATTTTTTGACGTGAAATTGTAAACATGTGGCCATGGATTTTGAAAATTCTAGAGAGAATTTTAAAAGCTTTAACAGAATTTCTACAATTTTGAGAGGGATTTGAAAAGTTTCAATGGGAATGGGAAGAATTGGGACAAAAATTGGAAAATTTTTAAGGGACTTTGAAAAAATTTCAACTGGAATTTTAGCCATTTTTTGACGTGAAATTGTGAACATGTGGCCATGGATTTTGAAAATTCTAGAGAGAATTTTAAAAGCTTCAACAGAATTTCAACAATTTTGAGAGGGATTTGAAAAGTTTCAATGGGAATGGGAAGAATTGGGACAAAAATTGGAAAATTTTTAAGGGACTTTGAAAAAATTTCAACTGGAATTTTAGCCATTTTTTGACGTGAAATTGTAAACATGTGGCCATGGATTTTGAAAATTCTAGAGAGAATTTTAAAAGCTTCAAGAGAATTTCAACAATTTTGAGAGGGATTTGAAAAGTTTCAATGGGAATGGGAAGAATTGGGACAAAAATTGGAAAACTTTTAAGGGACTTCGAAAAAATTTCAACTGGAATTTTAGCCATTTTTTTATGTGAAATTGTAAACATGTGGCCATGGATTTTGAAAATTCTAGAGAGAATTTTAAAAGCTTCAAGAGAATTTCAACAATTTTGAGAGGGATTTGAAAAGTTTCAATGGGAATGGGAAGAATTGGGACAAAAATTGGAAAATTTTTCAGGGACTTTGAAAAAATTTCAACTGGAATTTTAGCCATTTTTTGACGTGAAATTGTAAACATGTGGACATGGATTTTGAAAATTCTAGAGAGAATTTTAAAAGCTTCAACAGAATTTCAACAATTTTGAGAGGGATTTGAAAAGTTTCAATGGGAATGGGAAGAATTGGGACAAAAATTGGAAAATTTTTAAGGGACTTTGAAAAAATTTCAACTGGAATTTTAGCCATTTTTTGACGTGAAATTGTAAACATGTGGCCATGGATTTTGAAAATTCTAGAGAGAATTTTAAAAGCTTCAACAGAATTTCAACAATTTGGAGAGGGATTTGAAAAGTTTCAATGGGAATGGGAAGAATTGGGACAAAAATTGGAAAATTTTTAAGGGACTTTGAAAAAATTTCAACTGGAATTTTAGCCATTTTTTGACGTGAAATTGTAAACATGTGGCCATGGATTTTGAAAATTCTAGAGAGAATTTTAAAAGCTTCAACAGAATTTCAACAATTTGGAGAGGGATTTGAAAAGTTTCAATGGGAATGGGAAGAATTGGGACAAAAATTGGAAAATTTTTCAGGGACTTTGAAAAAATTTCAACTGGAATTTTAGCCATTTTTTGACGTGAAATTGTAAACATGTGGACATGGATTTTGAAAATTCTAGAGAGAATTTTAAAAGCTTCAAGAGAATTTCAACAATTTGGAGAGGGATTTGAAAAGTTTCAATGGGAATGGGAAGAATTGGGACAAAAATTGGAAAATTTTTCAGGGACTTTGAAAAAATTTCAACTGGAATTTTAGCCATTTTTTGACGTGAAATTGTAAACATGTGGACATGGATTTTGAAAATTCTAGAGAGAATTTTAAAAGCTTCAACAGAATTTCAACAATTTTGAGAGGGATTTGAAAAGTTTCAATGGGAATGGGAAGAATTGGGACAAAAATTGGAAAATTTTTAAGGGACTTTGAAAAAATTTCAACTGGAATTTTAGCCATTTTTTGACGTGAAATTGTAAACATGTGGACATGGATTTTGAAAATTCTAGAGAGAATTTTAAAAGCTTCAAGAGAATTTCAACAATTTGGAGAGGGATTTGAAAAGTTTCAATGGGAATGGGAAGAATTGGGACAAAAATTGGAAAATTTTTAAGGGACTTGGAAAAAATTTCAACTGGAATTTTAACAATTTTTTTATGTGAAATTGTAAACATGTGGACATGGATTTTGAAAATTCTAGAGAGAATTTTAAAAGCTTCAACAGAATTTCAACAATTTTGAGAGGAATTTGAAAAGTTTCAATGGGAATGGGAAGAATTGGGACAAAAATTGGAAAATTTTTAAGGGACTTTGAAAAAATTTCAACTGGAATTTTAGCCATTTTTTGACGTGAAATTGTAAACATGTGGCCATGGATTTTGAAAATTCTAGAGAGAATTTTAAAAGCTTCAAGAGAATTTCAACAATTTGGAGAGGGATTTGAAAAGTTTCCATGGGAATGGGAAGAATTGGGACAAAAATTGGAAAATTTTTAAGGGACTTTGAAAAAATTTCAACTGGAATTTTAGCCATTTTTTGACGTGAAATTGTAAACATGTGGACATGGATTTTGAAAATTCTAGAGAGAATTTTAAAAGCTTCAACAGAATTTCAACAATTTGGAGAGGGATTTGAAAAGTTTCAATGGGAATGGGAAGAATTGGGACAAAAATTGGAAAATTTTTAAGGGACTTTGAAAAAATTTCAACTGGAATTTTAACAATTTTTTTATGTGAAATTGTAAACATGTGGCCATGGATTTTGAAAATTCTAGAGAGAATTTTAAAAGCTTCAACAGAATTTCAACAATTTTGAGAGGGATTTGAAAAGTTTCAATGGGAATGGGAAGAATTGGGACAAAAATTGGAAAATTTTTAAGGGACTTTGAAAAAATTTCAACTGGAATTTTAGCCATTTTGTTACGTGAAATTGTAAACATGTGGACATGGATTTTGAAAATTCTAGAGAGAATTTTAAAAGCTTCAAGAGAATTTCAACAATTTGGAGAGGGATTTGAAAAGTTTCAATGGGAATGGGAAGAATTGGGACAAAAATTGGAAAATTTTTAAGGGACTTTGAAAAAATTTCAACTGGAATTTTAGCAATTTTTTGACGTGAAATTGTAAACATGTGGCCATGGATTTTGAAAATTCTAGAGAGAATTTTAAAAGCTTCAAGAGAATTTCAACAATTTTGAGAGGGATTTGAAAAGTTTCAATGGGAATGGGAAGAATTGGGACAAAAATTGGAAAATTTTTCAGGGACTTTGAAAAAATTTCAACTGGAATTTTAGCCATTTTTTGACGTGAAATTGTAAACATGTGGCCATGGATTTTGAAAATTCTAGAGAGAATTTTAAAAGCTTCAACAGAATTTCAACAATTTTGAGAGGGATTTGAAAAGTTTCAATGGGAATGGGAAGAATTGGGACAAAAATTGGAAAATTTTTAAGGGACTTTGAAAAAATTTCAACTGGAATTTTAGCCATTTTTTGACGTGAAATTGTAAACATGTGGCCATGGATTTTGAAAATTCTAGAGAGAATTTTAAAAGCTTCAACAGAATTTCAACAATTTTGAGAGGGATTTGAAAAGTTTCAATGGGAATGGGAAGAATTGGGACAAAAATTGGAAAACTTTTAAGGGCCTTTGAAAAAATTTCAACTGGAATTTTAGCCATTTTTTGACGTGAAATTGTAAACATGTGGACATGGATTTTGAAAATTCTAGAGAGAATTTTAAAAGCTTTAACAGAATTTCTACAATTTTGAGAGGGATTTGAAAAGTTTCAATGGGAATGGGAAGAATTGGGACAAAAATTGGAAAATTTTTCAGGGACTTTGAAAAAATTTCAACTGGAATTTTAGCCATTTTTTGACGTGAAATTGTAAACATGTGGACATGGATTTTGAAAATTCTAGAGAGAATTTTAAAAGCTTCAAGAGAATTTCAACAATTTTGAGAGGGATTTGAAAAGTTTCAATGGGAATGGGAAGAATTGGGACAAAAATTGGAAAATTTTTAAGGGACTTTGAAAAAATTTCAACTGGAATTTTAGCCATTTTGTTACGTGAAATTGTAAACATGTGGCCATGGATTTTGAAAATTCTAGAGAGAATTTTAAAAGCTTCAAGAGAATTTCAACAATTTTGAGAGGGATTTGAAAAGTTTCAATGGGAATGGGAAGAATTGGGACAAAAATTGGAAAATTTTTAAGGGACTTTGAAAAAATTTCAACTGGAATTTTAGCAATTTTTTGACGTGAAATTGTAAACATGTGGCCATGGATTTTGAAAATTCTAGAGAGAATTTTAAAAGCTTCAAGAGAATTTCAACAATTTTGAGAGGGATTTGAAAAGTTTCAATGGGAATGGGAAGAATTGGGACAAAAATTGGAAAATTTTTCAGGGACTTTGAAAAAATTTCAACTGGAATTTTAGCCATTTTTTGACGTGAAATTGTAAACATGTGGCCATGGATTTTGAAAATTCTAGAGAGAATTTTAAAAGCTTCAACAGAATTTCAACAATTTTGAGAGGGATTTGAAAAGTTTCAATGGGAATGGGAAGAATTGGGACAAAAATTGGAAAATTTTTAAGGGACTTTGAAAAAATTTCAACTGGAATTTTAGCCATTTTTTGATGTGAAATTGTAAACATGTGGACATGGATTTTGAAAATTCTAGAGAGAATTTTAAAAGCTTTAACAGAATTTCAACAATTTGGAGAGGGATTTGAAAAGTTTCAATGGGAATGGGAAGAATTGGGACAAAAATTGGAAAATTTTTAAGGGACTTTGAAAAAATTTCAACTGGAATTTTAGCCATTTTTTGACGTGAAATTGTAAACATGTGGCCATGGATTTTGAAAATTCTAGAGAGAATTTTAAAAGCTTCAACAGAATTTCAACAATTTTGAGAGGGATTTGAAAAGTTTCAATGGGAATGGGAAGAATTGGGACAAAAATTGGAAAATTTTTAAGGGACTTTGAAAAAATTTCAACTGGAATTTTACCATTTTTTAATACGTGAAATTGTAAACATGTGGCCATGGATTTTGAAAATTCTAGAGAGAATTTTAAAAGCTTTAACAGAATTTCAACAATTTTGAGAGGGATTTGAAAAGTTTCAATGGGAATGGGAAGAATTGGGACAAAAATTGGAAAACTTTTAAGGGACTTTGAAAAAATTTCAACTGGAATTTTAGCCATTTTTTGACGTGAAATTGTAAACATGTGGCCATGGATTTTGAAAATTCTAGAGAGAATTTTAAAAGCTTTAACAGAATTTCTACAATTTTGAGAGGGATTTGAAAAGTTTCAATGGGAATGGGAAGAATTGGGACAAAAATTGGAAAATTTTTAAGGGACTTTGAAAAAATTTCAACTGGAATTTTAGCCATTTTTTGACGTGAAATTGTAAACATGTGGCCATGGATTTTGAAAATTCTAGAGAGAATTTTAAAAGCTTCAACAGAATTTCAACAATTTTGAGAGGGATTTGAAAAGTTTCAATGGGAATGGGAAGAATTGGGACAAAAATTGGAAAATTTTTAAGGGACTT